>NW_024420424.1:5948327-5976448 GCF_014898765.1 Herpailurus yagouaroundi | reverse complement strand
AAAATAAAAAAAAAAAATTATTACAAAAAAAAAAAAAAAAAAAAAAAAAAAAAAAAAAAAATAAAGATGACAAAAAAAAAAAAAAAAAAAAAAAAACAAATTCCAGGACTATAACAGAACTCTTTGATTCATGCTTTTTATCAATACATATATGTGAAATCTCTATTATGTGCCAGAGTCTGTATTAGCATTTGCATATAAACGAACTTTGTTCTTGACTCTTGGCTTTATTGGAGCTTATACTCTCCTCAGAAAGATGAGATTAAAGAAATAATTACAAAAATGTTAAAATGATGAAAATGCTGTGAAGAAAAATGTAAGATTATCTAACCTACTTGGAAGAATGTGGAGATCAAGAAATGATTTAAGGAAAGCATGGCAGTCATCAACTTTTGTCCCATTGTTAAACCCACTTATGCTAAAAACTAAAATGTCAGTTATTTTAAGCATATTTAGTGACCATATTCTAAATGCCAATTAGGTAAATATAGTACTACAAGACAGAGGACTTTTTCTGTACAGAAACTATATGATATTATTATTATTATTATTTTGAGGAAAACAATAATTCTGTGGGGCTTTTAAAATATGTCTATAACATAACTCTCAAAGGGACTTGGTCTGTTTAATCTAGAGAAGGCTTGAGGTTTCAGTGGAATGGGGGACACAGTAAATTTATTCAGAGAGCTGAAATGTTATCATATGGCCATGACAACAGTTTTGTCTATGCAATCCCAAGAATGAAGACACAGAAAGAAAAATATAAGCTAAATCTAAGAAAATCCTTTCTAATAGCCAGAGGGATGCAGTTAGGGTGAGGAGATTGAGGGAGTTGAGGGAGATTAAAATTTCAACATGTGGACTGAATTTGATGACCTTCATAGCTTCTTTGAACTTTGAAATTCCACTAAATTCAACATCATTTAGAAAGATGAAAAAACAAATCCAAACTGGAATATTGACAAAATACAGATATGGGGTAGGAAAAAATAAGAGGTGGAATTTAAAGATTAATAACTCAGAAAACCCTGGAGACTATCTAAAATCTCAGGATACAGATGGCTGAAAGTAAAAAAAAAATACTAGAAACTTGGGGAAAAAACAAGCAACCACAGCATAACTATCTGGTGAAACCAGAGAGGCTAAGGCAGGAAGAGAAATAATCTTTTAAAGACTGTAAAGACAGTGAAAATATGGAGAACTGGGAATCAAACAACTTGTAAAGCTTGAGGTGGGAATTTCTAGGAATCCAGGATGCCATAGGGGTTGGAAAAGGAAGACTTCCAGATGAGACACAGAATTTAGGAGCGTGGGGGTCTGATCCAGGGAAGGAGAGATAAATGCTTATCTCTGTCCTTTGTTTTATCATTCCAATTTTTTATTGTTTCATCATTCACCAATCCTTGTGTTCCTCCATCCAAGTATATCTCTCTTTCAATAAAACTGTGTTATTATTTTTACATTTATTTTAAGAAAACTTTGTTTTCTGAACTTAAAAAGCAGAGGAATTGAACACTTGCTCACTACTCTTCACAAAACTTGAATTAGTAAATATAATTGTGACTTGTATATTGACTTCCATTTAATTCCCCCCAACCACTTGAGTCAATAACACTTGATAGGTTCTGTTTTAGTGCTACAGCCAGACTGAGATTATCGTTGATCAGGGTAAGAATGGGAAAGGCAGATAATCAAAGGTCTCTATTCCTCTAGCCTGTTCATAGTGGTGGTACCCATTAGTTTCATAGTTCCTCAAATGAGAAGGGTGTCTAGAAAGTCAGTTATCTGCTTTGGAATGATAGTATGGGTGAAAAAGTATTTGAAGAAGGACACCAAGAAATCCCGTGCTTGACTGGAAGAAAATGAGTGGATTTTCAAGAGATCACTTTATGAACCTGCAATAGTTGTATTTATGCTTTATTCAAAACTCAAGAAGAGTAATTCTTAAGTCTTCCTCCCTTCCCTAATCTCTCTTCAGTGGCACCCTGGAATGGAGTTACTTCTTTACTTAAGACTTCATATAAACCATTCGTTTTTATAGCTAAGAATTGAAGCTATGTTCAAAAGAGGTTATAATCAGCAAAGGTTCTCTATTAGTAGGATGTATTTAATATTCTTCCCATAAAATGGAATGATGGATGATGCAAATAATTAAATTATGATCAGACATGGTTGTGCAACATTCCCAAACTCATTCATCAAATCCCTTGCTGATACACTTGTTATTTCACTGGTAAATGGCTCACCCAGATATTGGCAGCTTCAAGATTAGGGAATAAATCTCGCCATTTGAGATTTCTCTACTTGATTTACCTTTGAGTAATTAATTATTAAAGGAAAATAGTGACCAGACAATATTGGTATTATTGCCACCAGATTTGGACAATTATAGGCATTCAAGGTCAAATGGAAGCCATCCAACACCATCCAGGTGTAGAACCAGGGGGAGTGGGAGATATTTTGTGTTCTCCAGCTGTTTCAGGAGGTAGAAATTCAGATTTTTTTGAAGGTTTCCCTGGTCAAGCATGGGAAATTGCTTCTCAATAAGTATAAATGGCCTAATACAAAAAATTTGACACCATTGTACTCAAATTAAGATGCACGAAGGCAATTTTTTCACTACCACCTGTTAATTAAGGAGAACTATCTATCCTGCTACTGGAAGTCAAAAGAAAGCTGGAGTAGCCATACTTATATCAGACAAACTAGACTTTAAATTAAAGGCTGTAACAAGAGATGAAGAAGGGCATTATATAATCATTACAGGGCCTATCCATGAGGAAGAGCTAAACAATAATAAATGTCTATGCGCCGAATACGGGAGCCCCCCAAATATATAAAACAATTACTCAAAAACAGAAGCAACCTTATTGATAAGAATGTGGTAATTGCAGGGGACTTTAATACTCCACTTAGAACAAAGGATAGATCATCTACACACAGGATCAATAAAGATATAAGGGCCCTGAATAATACATTGGATCAGATGGACTTGACAGATTATATTTAGAACTCTGCATCCCAAAGCAACAGAATATACTTTCCTCTCCAGTGCAAATGGAACCTTCTCCAAGATAGATCACATAGTGGGTCACAAAACAGCCCTTCATAAGTATACAAGAATTGAGATCATACCATGCATACTTTCAGACCACAATGCGATGATGCTTGAAATCAACTTCAAGAAAAGGTCTGGAAAACCTCCAAAACCATGGAGGTTAAAGAACACCCTACTAAATAATTAATGGGTCCTGCTATGAACATTGGGGTAGAAGTGCCCCTATGCATCAGTACTCCTGTATCCCTTGGATAAATTCCTCGCAGTGCTATTGCTGGGTCATAGGGTAGGTCTATTTTTAATTTTCTGAGGAACCTCCACACTGCTTTCCAGAGTGGCTGTACAAATTTGCATTCCCACCAACAGTGCAAGAGGGTTCCCTTTTCTCCACATCCTCTCCAGAATCTATAGTCTCCTGATTTGTTCATTTTGGCCACTCTGACTGGCGTGAGGTGATACCTGAGTGTGGTTTTGATTTGTATTTCCCTGATAAGGAGCGATGCTGAACATCTTTTCATGTGCCTGTTAGCCATCCAGATGTCTTCTTTAGAGAAGTGTCTATTCATGTTTTCTGCCCATTTCTCCACTGGGTTATTTGTTTTTCGGGTGTGGAGTTTGGTGAGCTCTTTATAGATTTTGGATACTAGCCCTTTGTCCAATATGTCATTTGCAAATATCTTTTGTGGTTTATATACACAATGGAATACTACGTGGCAATGAGAAAAAATGAAATATGGCCTTTTCTAGCTACGTGGATGGAACTGGAGAGTGTGATGCTAAGTGAAATAAGCCATACAGAGAAAGACAGATACCATATGGTTTCACTCTTATGTGGATCCTGAGAAACTTAACAGGAACCCATGGGGGAGGGGAAGGAAAAAAAAAAGAGGTTAGAGTGGGAGAGAGCCAAAGCATAAGAGACTTTTGAGAACTGAGAGCAAACTGAGGGTTGAAGGGGGGTGGGAGGGAGGAGAGGGTGGGTGATGGGTATTGAGGAGGGCACCTTTTGGGATGAGCACTGGGTGTTGTATGGAAACCAATTTGACAATAAATTTCATATATAAAATAAAAAAATAAAATAAAATAAAAGCACACACACACACAAAAAGAATTAATGGGTCAACCAGGCAATTAGAGAAGAAATTAAAAACATATATGGAAACAAATGAAAACGAAAAGACAACAATCCAAAAGCTTTGGGATGCAGTGAAGACAGTCCTGAGAGGAAAATACATATAATCCAGGCCTATCTCAAGAAACAAGAAAAATCCCAAATACAAAATCTAACAGCACACCTAAAGGAAATAGAAGCAGAACAGCAAAGACAACCCAAACCCAGCAGAAGAAGAGAAATAATAAAGATCAGAGCAGAAATAAACAATATAGAATCTAAAAAATCTGTAGAGCAGACCAATAAAACCAAGAGTTGGTTTTTTGAAAAATAAACAAAAGTGATAAACCTTTAGCCAGGCTTCTCAAAAAGAAAAGGGAGATTATCTAAATAGATAAAATCATGAATGAACATGTAATTATTACAACCAACCCCCCAGAAATACAAGCAATTATCAGGGAATACTATGAAAAATTATATGCCAACAAACTGGACAACTTGGAAGAAATGGAAAAATTCCTAAACACCCACACACTTCCAAGCTCAAACAGGAAGAAATAGAAAGCGTGAACAGACCCATAACCAGCGAAGAAATTGAATCGGTTATCAAACATCTCCCAACAAATAAGAGTCCAGGACCAGATGGCTTCCCAGGGGAGTTCTACCAGACGTTTAAAGCAGAGATAATACCTATCCTTCTCAAGTTGTCCAAAAAAATAAATAAATAAATAAATAAAATTAAAAAATAAATAAATAAAAAAAATAAAAAAATAGAAAGGGAAGGAAAACTTCCAGACTCATTCTATGAAGCCAGTATTATTTTGATTACCAAACCAGCAGAGACCCAGTAAAAATGAGAACTACAAGCCAATATCCCTGATGAATATGGATGCAAAAATTCTCAATAAGATACTAGCAAATCGAATTCAACAGCATATAAAAAGAATTATTCACCATGATCAAGTGGGATTCATTCCTGGGATGCAGGGCTGGGTCAGCATTCGCAAATCAATCAATGTGATACACCACATTAATAAAAGAAAAGAGAAGAACCATATGATCCTGTCAATCGATGCAGAAAAAGCATTTGACAAAATCCAGCACCCTTTCTTAATAAAAACCCTTGAGAAAGTCAGGATAGAAGGAACATACTTAAACATCATAAAAGCCATTTATAAAAAGCCCACAGCTAATATAATCCTCAATGGGGAAAAACTGAGAGCTTTCTCCCTGAGATCAGGAACAGGACAGGGATGTCCACCCTGTTAGAGTGGGTGTCTCACCCCTGTTGTTCAACATAGTGTTGGAAGTTCTAGCATCAGCAATCAGACAACAAAAGGAAATCAAAGGCATCAAAATTGGCAAAGAAAATTTGAGCTTTCACTTTTTGCAGATGACATGATATTATACATGGAAAACCTGATAGACTCCACCAAAATTCTGCTAGAACTGATACATAGGTGTAATAAAGGATTCCTTTTCTGGATCTATACTTCCAGGGCAAAGGACTCACTTTACATACTAGATCCATCTTTCACTGGATTGGGTTAGGCCTACCATTCACAATAGTGTGTGTGAGTGTGTGTGTGTGTGTGTGTGTGTTTAAAAAAATGAGTTGGTAAGGATAGGTTTAAGAACAATACATCTGCACCCATCTTGAGCTTCCCAGGCATGGGTGCATGAAGAAAGACTAAATTTCTTAACCTGTATAAATTCTGGGCTTTTCTTGGCTTCCAGAGATATCTTAAACCATGTCTTCTTTGTCGTGTCCAGAGCTAGTGTTCTGCCCTGCTGCATCAGTGATTAGTGTAGTGGTAGCTAAAGGAGAAAATAAGGTTTTATTTACATGCTGTGAGATCACCACAACCTACCTTCCTGTATTGAAACAGGGCAAATGCAATAGAACACACTGGGTAATGGGTGTCTGATCTTGTGTTCTTTTCTCTCCCAATTGCTGCCCCCTTCTAGTTATTGTATTTGTCTGAGTTTTGCAAGACTTCATTAATGTCTGATTGTTAGGTAAGATTGCTAGGTGGCCTGATTTGTGTAAATATGTATTGGTTTTTTTTCCATGTTATTTTGGGATTTTATTGTATACACACTTCTTTTTGTATTGAGAAAAATAGCTAAATCATCTTTAACAAAAAGTTCTGCACCAGGAAAAGAATCTGAAACACAGCTTGGTGACCCCTCTTGAAGGGTGGATGTCTTGAGCCATCCTTTCTTGTGTGTTCCCATTCTCCTCTTTCCTATTTTGGGCCAGATCTTCTGTCCTAAAAACTTGACTCCTACCATATCCTCTCTTCCATTCTCGTTCCCAATAAAAGCCCTTACACATACATATTTGATTTGTGGGGTATCTTCCCACCACTCTTAAGTAATTGGTGCAAAAATCCTGAAGAAACTAACAACACTCCATCCCTTGTTCCCAGTGTCTGGTGTCAAAACAATTCCTTTATGTGATTTATACTAATACACTTGTATTTGGGTGGACCAAACCTATGTTAATCTCTAATCTTAGGGTTGAGAGAAGCAGAATCAGTGAGGGGGGTGTTTCCATGCAGAAAGTAGGGTCAGGTGACTAAGAAAGAGAAGATGAATGTATATCCAAGTCACTCAAGAACTTAAAAGTTTCACCTATTTCACCCATTTCATTTATGAAATGGGAATAATAATACTTGCTTTATCTACCCAATGAAGTTAGAGGAAGTATCAAATGAAAAAAAAAACTCATGTTAAAAAACCATCATGAAAGTTAAAAATGTTGGTTAAATAAAAATGTTATAATATCTTATGTTTGTAACGATGACCCCAAAGACCTTCATGGTACTAAAATGTCTGCTCCAAGCTTCCAGTTAGGGAACGGATCAGTCATAGGAATAAAAGGCACAGCATAGGGAATATAGTCAATGATAATTTTATACTGTGGTAAGGTAGCTATGCTTGTGGTAACAATAGCATAAGGTACAGAGAAGTTGAATTACTATGTTGTACACCTGAAACTAATGTAATATTCTGTGTCAGCTCTACTCAAATGAAAAAAATATTAAATAAAGTAAAGCAATCAACAGAATAATAATTTTAATAAATATGACAAAAGTTAATATTAGTTATATGGAGTACATAAAATTGTTAAGACAATAAGATCTACCTCAATAAATGTATGTACAAAAGACCATATACAAAAGAAAATGCCATTAGAAAATAATCGAATAAGAATTTAGCTCATAGTAATAAACACATATTTAATAATGAAAAAATAAATAAAATACCTGTTTAAATTAATTTGAATTAATTAATTTAAATCACAAACCTCTGGTAAGTATTTGTTATCCATCAGGTATTCTATATTGTAAGTCAAAGCAAGATCCAATAAAGTTTTATATAATTGTTTTACTAAGTAGCCTTGGTATAATTATAATCAAATTATTTGAAAATAGAAATAACAACTTTGGCATATATATTTATATTTGGCATATATAGATTTGTATTTTTCATATATATGTATTATATAATACATATATATGTAATATACATAAGCACTCTATTTATAAGAATATTACATTATTTATTTTATTTATTTATTTATTTATTTTTTAATATATGAAATTTATTGTCAAATTGGTTTCCATACAACACCCAGTGCTCATCCCAAAAGGTGCCCTCCTCAATACCCATCACCCACCATCTCCTCCCTCCCACCCCCCATCAACCCTCAGTTTGCTCTCAGTTCTCAACAGTCTCTTATGCTTTGGCTCTCTCCCACTCTAACCTCTTTTTTTTTTCCTTCCCCTCCCCCATGGGTTCCTGTTAAGTTTCTCAGGATCCACATAAGAGTGAAACCATATGGTATCTGTCTTTCTCTGTATGGCTTATTTCACTTAGCATCACACTCTCCAGTTCCATCCACGTTGCTACAAAAGGCCATATTTCATTCTTTCTCATTGCCACATAGTATTCCATTGTGTATATAAACCACAATTTCTTTATCCATTCATCAGTTGATGGACATTTAGGCTCTTTCCACAATTTGGCTATTGTTGAGAGTGCTGCTATAAACATTGGGGTACAAGTGCCCCTATGCATCAGTACTCCTGTGTCCCTTGGATAAATTCCTAGCAGTGTTATTGCTGGGTCATAGGGTAGGTCTATTTTTAATTTTCTGAGGAACCTCCACACTGCTTTCCAGAGCGGCTGTACAAATTTGCATTCCCACCAACAGGGCAAAAGGGTTCCCGTTTCTCCACATCCTCTCCAGCATCTATAGTCTCCTGATTTGTTCATTTTGGCCACTCTGACTGGCGTGAGGTGATACCTGAGTGTGCTTTTGATTTGTATTTCCCTGATAAGGAGCGACGCTGAACATCTTTTCATGTGCCTGTTGGCCATCCGGATGACTTCTTTAGAGAAGTGTCTATTCATGTTTTCTGCCCATTTCTTCACTGGGTTATTTGTTTTTCGGGTGTGGAGTTTGGTGAGCTCTTTATAGATTTTGGACACTAGCCCTTTGTCCAATATGTCATTTGCAAATATCTTTTCCCATTCCGTTGGTTTCCTTTAGTTTTGTTGGTTGTGTCCTTTGCTGTGCAGAAGCTTTTTATCTTATTAAGGTCCCAGTAATTCACTTTTGCTTTTAATTCCCTTGCCTTTGTGGATGTGTCGAGTAAGAGATTGCTACGGCTGAGGTCAGAGAGGTCTTTTCCTGCTTTTTCCTCTAAGGTTTTGATAGTTTCCTGTCTCACATTCAGGTCCTTTATCCACTATGAGTTTGTTTTTATGAATGGTGTCAGAAAGTGGTCTAGTTTCAACCTTCTGCATGTTGATGTCCAGTTCTCCCAGCACCATTTGTTAAAGAGATTGTCTTTTTTCCATTGGATGTTCTTTCCTGCTTTGTCAAAGATGAGTTGGCCATACGTTTGTGGGTCTAGTTCTGGGGTTTCTATTCTATTCCATTGGTATGTGTCTGTTTTTGTGCCAATACCATGCTGTCTTGATGATGACAGCTTTGTAGTAGAGGCTAAAGTGTGGGATTGTGATGCCTCCTGCTTTGGTCTTCTTCTTCAAAATTCCTTTGGCTATTCGGGGTCATTTGTGGTTCCATATGAATTTTAGGATTGCTTGTTCTAGTTTCGAGAAGAATGCTGGTGCAATTTTGATTGGGATCGCATTGAATGTGTAGATAGCTTTGGGTACTATTGACATTTTGACAATATTTATTCTTCCAATCCATGAGCAGGTAATGTCTTTCCATTTCTTTATATCTTCTTCAATTACTTTCATAAGCTTTCTATAGCTTTCAGCATACAGACCTTTTCATCTTTGGTTAGATTGATTCCTAGGTATTTTATGCTTCTTCGTGCAATTGTGAATGGGATCAGTATCTTTATTTGTCTTTCTGTTGCTTCATTGTTAGTGTATAAGAATGCAACTGATTTCTGTACATTGATTTTGTATCCTGCAACTTTGCTGAATTCATGTATCAGTTCTAGCAGACTTTTGGTGGAGTCTATCGGATTTTCCATCTATAATATCATGTCATCTGCAAAAAGCGAAAGCTTGACTTCATCTTTGCCAATTTTGATGCCTTTGATTTCCTTTTGTTTTCTGATTGCTGATGCTAGAACTTCCAGCACTATGTTAAACAACAGCGGTGAGAGTGGGCATCCTTGTCGTGTTCCTGATCTCAGGGAAAAAGCTCTCAGGTTTTCCCCATTGAGGATGATGTTAGCTGTGGGCTTTTCATAAATGGCTTTGATGTTTAAGTATGTTCCTTCTATCCCGACTTTCTCAAGGGTTTTTATTAAGAAAGGGTGCTGGATTTTGTCAAAGGCCTTTTCTACATCGAATGACAGGATCATATGATTCTTCTTTTTTTTTTTGTTAATGTGATGTATCACGTTGATTGATTTGTGAATGTTGAACCAGCCCTGCATCCCAGGAATGAATCCCACTTGATCATGGTGAATAATTCTTTTTATATGCCATTGAATTCGATTTGCTAGTATCTTATTGAGAATTTTTGCATCCATATTCATCAGGGATATTGGCCTGTAGTTCTCTTTTGTTACTGGGTCTCTGTCTGGTTTGGGAATCAAAGTAATACTGGCTTCATAGAATAAGTCTGGAAGTTTTCCTTCCCTTTCTATTTCTTGGAATAGCTTGAGAAGGATAGGTATTATCTCTGCTTTAAACGTCTGGTAGAACTCCCCTGGGAAGCCATCTGGTCCTGGACTCTTATTTGTTGGGAGATTTTTGATAACCGATTCAATTTCTTCGCTGGTGATGGGTCTGTTCAAGCTTTCTATTTCCTCCTCATGGAGTTTTGGAAGAGTGTGGGTGTTCAGGAATTTGTCCATTACTTCCAGGTTGTCCGATTTGTTGGCATATAATTTTTCATAGTATTCCCTGATAATTGTTTGTATCTCTGAGGGATTGGTTGTAATAATTCCATTTTCATTCATGATTTTATCTATTTGGGTCATCTCCCTTTTCTTTTTGAGAAGCCTGGCTAGAGGTTTGTCAATTTTGTTTATTTTTTCAAAAAACCAACTCTTGGTTTCGTTGATCTGCTCTACAGTTTTTTTAGATTCTATATTGTTTATTTCTGCTCTGATCTTTATTATTTCTCTTCTTCTGCTGGGTTTAGGCTGCCTTTGCTGTTCTGCTTCTATTTCCTTTAGGTGTGCTGTTAGATTTTGTATTTGGGACTTTTCTTGTTTCTTGAGATAGGCCTGGATTGCAATGTATTTTCTTCTCCGGACTGCCTTCACTGCGTCCCAAAGCGTTTGGATTGGTGTCTTTTCATTTTCGTTTGTTTGCATATATTTTTAAATTTCTTCTCTGATTGCCTGGTTGACCCACTCATTTGTTAGTAGGGTGTTCTTTAACCTCCATGCTTTTGGAGGTTTTCCAGACTTTTTTCCTGTGGTTGATTTCAAGCTTCATAGCATCGTGGTCTGAAAGTATGCATGGTATAATTTCAATTCTTGTATACTTATGAAGGGCTGTTTTGTGACCCAGTATATGATCTATCTCGGAGAATGTTCCATGTGCACTAGAGAAGAAAGTATATTCTGTTGCTTTGGGATGCAGAGTTGTAAATATATCTGTCAAGTCCATCTTATCCAATGTGTCATTCAGGGCCCTTGTTTCTTTATTGACCATGTGTCTAGATGATCTATCCATTTCTGTAAGTGGAGTGTTAAAGTCCCCTGCAATTACCACATTCTTATCAATAAGGTTGCTTCTGTTTGTGAGTAATTGTTTTATATATTTGGGGGCTCCGGTATTCGGCGCATAGACATTTATAATTGTTAGCTCTTCCTGATGGATAGACCCTGTCACTGTTATATAATGCCCTTCTTCATCTCTTGTTACAGCCTTTAATTTAAAGTCTAGTTTGTCTGATATAAGTATGGCTACTCCAGCTTTCTTTTGGCTTCCAGTAGCATGATAAATAGTTCTCCATCCCCTCACTTTCAATCTACAGGTGTCCTCAGGTCTAAAATGAGTCTCTTGTAGACAGCAAATAGATGGGTCTTGTTTTTTTATCCATTCTGATACCCTATGTCTTTTGGTTGGCACATTTAATCCATTTACATGCAGTGTTATTATAGAAAGATACGGGTTTAGAGTCATTGTGATGTCTGTATGTTTTATGCTTGTAGTGATGTCTCTGGTACTTTGTCTCACAGGGTCCCCCTTAGGATCTCTTGTAGGGCTGGTTTAGTGGTGACAAATTCCTTCAGTTTTTGTTTGTTTGGGAAGACCTTTATCTCTCCTTCTATTCTAAATGACAGACTTGCTGGATAAAGGATTCTCGGCTGCATATTTTTCGTGTTTAGCACACTGAAGTTATCGTGCCAATTCTTTCTGGCCTGCCAAGTTTCAAAAGAGAGATCAGTCACGAGTCTTATAGGTCTCCCTTTATATGTGAGGGCACGTTCATCCCTTGCTGCTTTCAGAATTTTCTCTTTATCCTTTTTTTTGCCAGTTTCACTATGATATGTCGTGCAGATCGATTCAAGTTATGTCTGAAGGGAGTTCTCTGTGCCTCTTGGATTTCAATGCCTTTTTCCTTCCCCACTTCAGGGACGTTCTCAGCTATAATTTCTTCAAGTACCCCTTCAGCACCTTTCCCTCTCTCTTCCTCCTCTGGGAGGAATATACCAATTATGCGTATATTATTTCTTTTTAGTGTATCACTTAGTCTCTAATTTTCCCCTCATACTCCTGGATTTTTTTTATCTCTCTTTTTCTCAGCTTCCTCTTTTTCCATAACTTTATCTTCTAGTTCACCTATTCTCTCCTCTGCCTCTTCAATCCGAGCTGTCATCGTTTCCACTTTGTTTTGCATTTCGTTTAAAGCGTTTTTCAGCTCATCGTGACTGTTCCTTAGTCCCTTGATCTCTGTAGCAAGAGATTCCCTGCTGTCCTCTATACTGTTTTCAAGCCCAGGGATTAATTTTATGACTATTATTCTAAATTCACTTTCTGTTATATTATTTAAATCCTTTTGATCAGTTCATTAGCTGTTGTTATTTCCTGGAGATTCTTCTGAGGGGAATTCTTCTGTTTGGTCATTTTGGATAGTCCCTGGAGTGGTGTGGACCTGCAGGGCACTTCCCCTGTGCTGTGGTGTACAACTGGAGTTGGTGGGTGGAGCCGCAGTCAGCCCTGATGTCTGCCCCCAGCCCACCTCTGGGGCCACAGTCAGACTGGTTTGTGCCTTCTCTTCCCCTCCTCTAGGGGCGGGATTCACTGTGGGGTGGGGTGGCCTGTCTGGGCTACTTGCACACTGCCAGGCTTGTGATGCTGGGGATCTGGCGTCTTAGCTGGTGTCGGTAGGCAAGGTGCACGGGGGCAGGAGCGGCAGGCTTAGCTCGCTTCTCCTTAGGTGATCCACTTCAAGAGGGGCCCTGTGGCAGTGGGAGGGAGTCAGATCCGCTGCCAGAGGTTTGGCTCCATGGAAGCACAGAGTTGGGTGTTTGCGTGGAGCGAGCAAGTTCCCTGGCAGGAACTGGTTCCCTTTGGGATTTTGGCTGGGGGATGGGCGGGGGAGATGGCGCTGGCGAGTGCCTTTGTTCTCCACCAAACTGAACTCTGTCGTCTGGGGGCTCAGCAGCTCTCCCTCCCTTTGTCCTCCAGCCTTCCAGCTTTCTGAGCAGAGCTGTTAACTTATGACCTCCCAGACACTAAGTCATGCTTGCTGTGGGAACACAGTCCTTCAGGCCCCTCCGCTTTTGCCAGCCAGACTCGGGGGCTCTGCTTGGCCGGCGAGCCGCCCCTCTGCCCCGGCTCCCTCCTGCCAGTCCGTGGAGCACGCACCGCCTCGCCGACCTTCCTACCCTCTTCAGTGGGCCTCTCGTCTGCGCTTGGCTCCGGAGACTCCGTTCTGCTAATCCTCTGGCTGTTTTCTGGGTTATTTAGGCAGGTGTAGGTGGAATCTAAGTGATCAGCAGGACGCGCAGTGAGCCCAGCGTCCTCCTATGCAACCATCTTCCCTCTTCCTCCTACATTATTTAAAATGCTACCTCTTTCCTGAGGTATATCACTTAAGTGACAATTTTCTAAAATTGGCCTGAGCTTACTTCTTCATCTATTTAGCCAACCTAAAGAAAACAAGTGTGAACAGACTAATTTTCATGTCCCCACCAAACGAAAATTAAATTAAAAAGTAAAACTCATAAGACTGTCATATTTTCCATTTTGAATTTATTTCTATAATTACTAGGTAAAAACAATTGACAGTTAAAAGGTCAAACTTAACTGGCCTCTGATTAAGTCATAATGTCTACAGGAAACAACTACCATCATCATTTAATATGATTAACAGGGCCATTACTTTGGTTATTATTCTGCCTCAAAATAATTCAAATATGTGAGAAAGTTTGGTGAAGTGTTTTAGTTTGGAAAATGTGTGACATATTCCAATCAGGTTGATAGTGGGGGTGGGGAACAAATGCTAACAGTAGTCAAAATGTGCCTGACTTGGCTCAAATGGGAGAACCATTATGTATTCTGATATAGATGAAAATGTGATTTTACACAACAACACAAAACAGTCATATGTACACAGGATATCTGGTAACCTAAAATTTGCATGGGAAAAAGAAAGCATGAAATTTTACAACCACACAGAACAGAATGTCTGAAACTCTACACCTGAGCTCACTGTTTTTCTTAGTCTTTCACATTGCTTTTTCCTGTCAGTTATACCACAAATACCACATAATAAGCAACGAATGAACCAGCTGTATTGCCAGTGAAGCTCTTATGGTTATTAGAAAATAGGCAGCTGAACTCCAACATTATTTAAAGGCATTCCCCAAAAAGTAAATGCCAAAGGGAATTTCCATATTTCAACTTCTTTTTAACACTGACTTTCATTGTAAAATTGTACTTGTGTCCAAAATAATGAGAAAGAGACCAATTACGGACAAGGCATAATAAAATCACACTTAAGAATTAAAAATTTTGAATGGAAAACTATTAATATGTTCCAGTATTTTTATTTTTTAATCAATAAGTTTTTATTTTTTCATTGTATTTTCCCAGGGTACAGAGAGAAGGGAAAAGGATCAGTATATGTGTTACAAAATAATAGCAAGTTAGAAAGGAAGTACCCAATGCAGCAAAATTAACCTTCAAATAAACACTCCCTAGTGATGGACTCATGAAAGACGAAGGGGGCTCAGTCTCCTGCAGTTCAGAAATGAGAGGAAGGGATGAGGGAAAGAAAAGATAGGTACAAGTTTTCGTACCCACTCACTGTCCTAATAAATTTCATGATTTCACACAAAGGTTTGGTTTCTAGCAGTAAACAAGGAGTTATATTTGTCTGTCTCCTATTAAACAATCTTGTGGCCACTTTGACATAAGTTTCTTACACCTGCATTTATGGATTTATACAAATATAAATCTGTATATGCCAAATATAAATATATATGCCAAAGTGAAATGAAAATGAAACAGGTAATACAGCAAGTAAGCAATGAACTCAGAAGCTTAATCCTGACTTCTAATTCTCTGATCCCTATATTACTTTTGTCATTTAATATTTGATATCTAGTAATATGCTAGATGTCAAAGTTTATTACAGTAGGATTTAAAAAAATCATCTGTCCCTACAAAATACTTATTTATTTATTTATGTTTTTATTTTTTTTAATATGAAATTTATTGTCAAACTGGTTTCCATACAACACCCAGTGCTCATCCCAACAGGTGCCTTCCTCAATACCCATCACCCATCCTCCCCTCTCTCCCACCCCCCATCAAACCTCAGTTCTCAGGTTTTAAGAGTCTCTTATGTTTTGGCTCCCTCCCTCTCTAAACAACAAAATCTTTTTAAAAACTTTTAGGGGCATCTGGGTAGCTCTGTCAATTGAACATCTGATCTTGGCCTAGGTCATGATTTTACATTTCGTGAGTTCAAGCCCCACATCATACTCTGTGCTGACAGCTCAGAGCCTCAAGACTGCTTCAGATTCTGTGTCTCCCTCTCTCTGTGCTCTTCCCCCTCTCTCTCATGCTCTATCTCTCTCTGTCTCTCAAAAGTAATTAAACATTTAAAAAAGTACAACAATAAAATACTTTTAGAAATACACAGGTTCTTTAAGGACATGGTTTTAGAAATATACACACCTTTAGAAATAAACAGTTATTTTAAGGATATATAAATTCCTCCATAGAATGACCATGACTACTTCAAGTGTACTTTGATAGCATGAAATATGAAATATTTTTTAAGGAAACAAACCAGGAAGGGAGGCTACCAAAGATATAAGGATTATTTTTTCTATTAAAGTTTAACCTTAGAAAACTTAGCTAAATAGGGAAACAGGGAAGTATTTTCTTTGTATCTGTGCCAATATTGCAGAATATATATTTTTTAGAAAATCCTTTCCATTTAAAATCTTTAAAATTTGAAATGCCCAAATGGAAAAGCAGTTTCTTATAATTCATGAACTTTTTATCCATTATTAGACTATAAATTTTTTTGATGTTTGGGATATCCTGTATATGTGTGTATATACTTCAATGTCTTGCTCATACTAAGGACTCAACATAAATATTTGGGAAAATTAGACTTAATTTATTTCTAATTCTTTGTCTTTGATGGTTTGAGCCCATCTTCATAAAATCTAAGAAAGTAAAAAATAATGGGGGTACTTTATCACTTTGCCTTTTATTTTCTACATTGCTATGAAATTTCTAAAATATATATGAGTCATGTTTCTTTCTATTTAAATTCTAATTTGTGAGTTAAGGGACATATTATTTTTATGTTATAAACTTCTGATATATATGAATTTGTTACAACGAATGTGTATTACTTTGCCACAAGAAAGGAAAAAAAAAACCACAAATCTAATGCGGGGGGGTGGGAAAGACAGGAAAAAAAAGATTTAAAATTGCCCATAGGATAAAGTTTAAATGCTTTATACAGGTAGATAGGTCTTTTACCTGAGACTTCCAACTTTCTTGTTAAGTGTCATCTCCCCACTGGCACCCACCACTCACCCTGTACATATGTACACATATCCCTACTCTCCAGTGAAATGAACTATCTTTTCTAATGACACTATTATTTTTCCTTACAACTTGTTTTTTGGTGAGCACTTTATTCAATCTAGAAAAACATGCTCTCCCTTTTGTTTTCAATGAGATTCCTTCAAGACCCAGCTCAAAACACACTTTTTAGTCCACAGCAAAATTAGTGCTCTCTTCTGTATACCAGAAGTGCTATATTGCACAACAGCTTCCCCTGTTAACTGTGATCAGAGCAAGAACTGTGAGTCATATACATAAGGCATCTTTGTGCCTCTCTTCCTTTTCCTCGATGCCTGTGCCTGGCACACTACAAGCATTCAGTAATGCTTGCTAAGTGAATAAATAAATGCACTAACAAATTAATATCTTTTTTCTAAAGTAATAGAAATCATGTCTAGTGAATATTGTTAAAGTGGTTAATAAAGAGTAAAGTTTACTTAGCCTGAGAAGTAGTGCGGTGTATTGGCTAGAATTCCAGCTTTGAAATGAGACAGATCAGGGTTTGTTTTTAGAATCCACTAATTCCTAGCAGTGTGACCTTTGGCAAGTGACCTCATCTCAGTGGGTTTCACTTCTTTGATTTATATAAAGAGGCCAATAATATCTACCTTGCAGCCATTTGAAAATACCCTAATCACTTAGTCCAATGTCTGGCAAAACCCAAGTGCTCATTAGATGGTAGTTATTACTGTTAATTTTATCATCTTGTACAGAGTTTCAGTTTGGCTTATTTGTTACTGTCACACATTTTATTATCTATGCTAACTGTCTGAAATGAACATTCAGCTGTGTCATTAGTTTAACAAAAGGAGATCTTCCAAGAGATGAAATAAGAAGTTTGGGAGTCAATGGGGTGGTGAGGGGATTGGGGGTGAGATCAAGGGAACAGGAGAAACATAACTACTACCCAAATGGTCCCTGAAATTTTTATTCTAAGCCCCACCCTACCTTTTTAGGTTTATCTCAATTAGCTCTCTGCTGCAACAATCTTATTTGGCCCTTACACCTCCCCATTAGGGAGACTGGCATGCTGTAGGAAAAAGGGCACAGGCTGTGAAGACCCAACAGGTCTCTGCCACTTACTAACTTTGTGACTTTAGGCAAGTGAACTGGCCTTGTTGGGACTCTATTTTCTCATTGATAAAATAGGAGCAAACCTACTTTCTTCACTGGGTTATTCTGAGGCATAAGTTAATGTGTATGATATGCCTAATATTGTAGCTGGAAAATATTAGGGGCTCAATGAATGGTAGGCTCCTCATTTATCTCATTCTAGGGTTATGACTATGTATTTGATTATTTGTCTAAGTAAGTCAGAATCTCCTTCAAGTGGCCTTAGAAAGAGACTTTCAAAGGAATGTTGAAAACACAGAGGAAAAGCATTAGAGTTTACTTTGATCACTTTTTTATATCTTACCTAAAGCTCCCACCCTGGATTCCCCTCACCATGTAGTTTGTGGGAATGTGTATGTTTGTGTGATTTTAAGTTAGGACACTACCCCGTCTCAGGCCTATAAGAACATAAGTTCCTTTCATTGACTTGGCTCTCTGTGTGTCATGCAAGCAGCATGGTTAGCAGGGCAGAGCAACCTGTATATGTAGAGAGGTATAGTTGGCTACTAATGAACTGCATGTGTTGAAAGTTGATCCCTGCCACCTCATGTCTATGCACCAGCAAAAAGAGATTAACAGTCTTGAACCCTAGGGCAAATTTGCCTGGCGCAGAGAATAAGAACTTGTCACTTTACTGAGAAATTTGGGTCACTGAGGGGCCTCACTACCTTCTTCAGTGCTTTTGTTTGGTTAACTTATGAAGTCCAAAAAATTTCTTTAAAAGCTGCTCAATATCTCTGTTTATGCCCCCTTTATTTTTGTAGGAATTTTCCCTTCCTGTCACCCCTGCCCTCAGCACCACCTAGCTCTCAACTGAAACCTTTCCAACTTTTCCTCCCAATCTTCCCTAAACCCTCTTCTCAACTTCCCTCTACCTTTCCCCTAAACCCTCCATACCTTAACAAATTTCCATTTACCACAACTATTCCCCTACTCTCTCCATTGCCCCCTACCCCATCACCCACTGATCTGACTATTCCTGGAATATTCAGAACTTCACCCAAACGTTAAGCCTTTTCCAATCCCCTGTCTCCCAATTTACTTGTCCCTTTCCTCTTCCCTCAGCTAAACCATGAAATAATTCAAACAGCATTAGAAATTGTCAATGTTTATTGTGTTTTTAAAAAATATCACTTGCAATTTTATTTTCTTCATTGAGAAAATGTTGCAATTGTTGTGTTAAAGAAAATCTTGATAAAAAGTCAAGTCAAGCTAACAATTACACTTTTTCAATGTTAGTTTCTAATATTTATTTTCATGTATATTTTTAACATCAATTATAATTAAAACAGCCCCACATTAACACAGGGTTCAAGGTGGGGGCATGCAGAGTTGGTGAAAAAAAAACACAGCTCAAAGTCATCAGGTTTATTGCCTGATGTGAGATCATTGCATGATCAGAGAGGCAGTGTCATTGTACAAGTACCTTATTTCATTCTTAGAGATTCAGTGGAAGATTCTGAGAGCAGCAAATGCTGACGACAACTGAGGTATCAGAAGACAGGTCATTAGGAGCAGTCACTAGGACACAAGATCTATTCAGCACTTATTTCCTCATGACATCTTCTATGCCACCTGTGTCTGAAGCAATTGTAGTGACAATAATGGGATGGAAAGGACACAATGCACTCCACTCAGTGTTTGGATCATGTGTTTCAAGCCAGTGAATTCCAAGAATCAGAGGGTACCATGGCACATGAATAATGGCAAACTGGAGCTCTTCAACATGGTTTACAATTTTAACTTCCATAGTTGGTGTTTCCTTGGTTATGGGTCCATTAATCAGTGGACGCTCATTTACCATTTCAAGCATCAGAAGGAAGATATTATTGCAGATGGGCAGCTTCTCTCTAAGAACCACAAAATGGTCAATGCTGTTTCTGTAGCAGCCTGAATCCACCATTGCTTGCTCAAAGAACTGTCGTCTTCCCAGTAGGATTTCAACAGTAAGCCATAGGGTATGAGACATGGATATTGGAAGTGAGGGGAATGCATATTTGTAGATTGGCCCACTGGGGTTCCCCCTTACTGCTGAGCCTCAAATGTTTCCTTCCTGCTGTGCATGATGAAGCTTGACAGGACAATCTCTGGCAACATGACAAGGATGACCACAGCAGAGGCACAAGTGGGCTTCACAGCAGTGGGCTTGTTCAGCTTCACTGAGGTGTGCAATTGCTTGAAGGTTGCACAGGCTGGTTTTCAGCTAGTGAGCTTTTAGGCCCAGGTCTCTCCTCAGAGTGCCTTGCTCCTTGTGGATTTGGATCATGCTTACAGCTTATCTTCTAGGCACTGAGTGATCAGATTAGATAGGACAGTGGCTGGGCTTGTGTGAGACAGTTCATCTGGTATAGAACTGTCAAGCCCTTCCTGAAATTGTATGCAGAGAGTGCTTTCATTCCAGTTTAGCTCTTGAGCAATGAGATGGAAGTGGATCACATACTGATGCGCAGGATCCTCCCTTTGGCAGAGCTGATGGATGCAGTGACTGACATATTCCATGTTTTCTGGATTGTCAAAAGTATCCTGGAGCACTGTATGAAATTTTCAAATTGCTCCAGCAGGGGGCTTTGTATATCTAGTAAGGGCTGAAATCACATCCCTGCCTCATCTGAGAAGCACCTGCCAACAAAGCTCATCACAGATGCTTCAGTAGGTTACATGTAACTGACTCTCATGTAACTATTCAATTGAACCAGGAACTCAGAAAGCTTCTGGACATCTCCACTGAAGGCTAAACAGTATTCTAGGGAGAAAGCTTCAGCCTCCAGCTCACTGGGTTACTGTGGGAACTCTGAACCTGCTGATGTCAAAGCAGCTATTAGACACTTTAGGGACTCCTGGAGTGCGGAGGGCTCTAGGAATTCTTGGGCATCTAAAGTATCCAGGGGCTCATGGAGCACTCTAGGTTCCAGTAACTCCTGGAGAGTTGGAAGCTTAGGGGTTCCAGGTGCGTTGCGGTTTCCTGGTACCTCCTGGGGCTCCTGGAACTTGGAAGATCTTGGTGTTCTGAATTCTGGGCCTTCTGGGCCACTGGGACATCCCAGGTATCTGGGAGCTCCTGAGTCTTCTTAACTTCTAGGGCTTTGTAGGGTTCCTGGGCCATTGGATGCTTCTGGAGATTTTTGACCTGTATGAGATTTTGGAATTTCAGGCTGCTGAGAGCTCATAGACCACTGAAGGTTCCTGGGACTCATGAGTTCCTGGAAGCTCCAGGGACTCTGGGGCTGCTGAGGGTTCCAAAGTCTTCTTTGTCTCCTGTACCACTGGTGTTTTCTGATGCTCCTGGGAAGCTAGGGGCTCCCAGGCTGGGAGCTTCTGGGGCTCTCTGAGATATGAGGGATCCTCAACTCCTGGGAATTCTTGGTGCTCTCAGACTATTGGGAGATCCAGGGGTTCTGGGGGTTCCTAGGATCCTGGGTCTCTGAAGGATTCTGGAGTGGTTGAACCTCCTTGGTTGTTCAGGGATCCTGGAGCTCTGGGATCTGAGCCTATAGGACAACATTTTGTTCCATTTGCCACTGCACTTGGGCCTTCAGAATTTTATTCTTGAACTTCAAAGCAATACAGGAGGCAGCTAAGTCCTCCACCATCTGTGGAAATGGGCTTTGTTTGGCAGTTTGTTACCAAGGGAAAATTGGGTAGTTCTTCTAAAAGCTCCTTTTAGAAAAAGATCCTTTCTAAAAGATGTCAGGCTCTGTGAATTTTCCAGGCAGTAGGGATTTGGGCCCCAGCATGGTTGATTTCCAGGTCACCTGGAGCTTCCAGTGGTCAGCAAAGGTGTGAAATACACTGTAAAGAGAGTGGGATCTGAAGATGAGAAACTGTGGAAGGCACTCATGAGGAGGAACAAAATAAATCAGAACAAAACCTGCCTAACAATGCTGGGTTTCTGTTACTACAGGTTCATATTCATGAGGTGAGTCATATATGCTGGTTCTGACCCCATGACATTTTAAGTACAACATCTGATCCAGACTGTGTATGCCAATTTGCATTCTTCTTTTAGCTTTTAATTTTTAAAAATTTATTTAAAGTTCATTTATTTTTGAGAAAGAGAGAGAGAGAGAGAGAGAGCAGGGGAGGGGCAGAGAGAGAGGGAGATACAGAATCCAAAGAAGGTTCCAGGCTCTCAGCTTTCAGTACAGAGCCTGATGCAGGGCTCGAACTCACCAACTGTGAGATCATGACCTGAGCTGAAGACAGAAACTCAACTAACTGAGCCACGCAGGCACCCCTGGCCTTCTTCTTTTAAAACTTAACATTAGAATCAATTTCACCATAATCTTTTCTGTTTTACACAGTCTTTATTATATCTGCTTAATATCCCAATATAATATTTGTTTTTTAACAGCTGCTTTTGGTGATTAAATCAAATGTTGGAAGATGTGGAGATTTTAGGTTCTGTGGTGTGCCAACCCAAGAGATATTTTGGGGTGGCTGAGGTAGAAACTCTTTCTGACACCTCAGAAATCATACCACATAAGTAACCGCACAAGACCAGCCTCAGGAGAAAATAAGCAAAAGTTGACTAAATATATATATGCGCTTAGCAGACACATGCATATTATTTATAAAATGTCTCAAACTTAGTCCAGGAGCTCGGCTATCTGTGTACCCATCGTTGAGGAGGAAAATGTTTAAATGGCTGTGGAGGCTTGCCTTTCCTGCACACACTGAACTAAACCAAATACACCCACTACCAGAACACATTCCAACTTCCCTCTGTAACCTAGCTATATAGAGTGTGGAAGAGGTTTTTTTGTGTTTGTTTGTTTGTTTGCTTGTTTGTTTTTCACAGTACCTCACAGTTTAAGACCACAGGGAAAATGAGATGCTGCACTGATGTGAGGTAGCCTGATATACTCTGTCCTTGGTTAATTTAATAAATATTTGACTAGGAAATTGGGAATAATACCACAACCCCTGGAAAAAGTTGCGAACATTTCTGAATGACCACAGTGGTTTGGGACATTATTTTTTATGTCTGTCTCATGTAACCACCCCTTAATCCATCCACACTAGGGCGTTTGTTTAATTCTTAGAGTGCAACCTACAGTCCCTCAGCACCTTCCACATCCCACCTACTCAGTCCCTAGGATCCCTTCCTGACATGTTTTATTGGGATCTTTACCATGAATAGATCTAGGCAAGGTATAATAGGGTAAGATTGTGGATGAGGCCAACTTTGTTGTACTTGTTGCAGTCTTGCAGGGCCCCTGACTTATTCTGAATGTCTTGGCCCAGGGTTCTCATTCTTTCCTGAGCCACTCAGGTGCACCAAGCAAACCCCAGGTACCCCAGGCCTCTTGAGAAGTGACCTTCTTTTCTCATGACAAATTATAATCACATCCTGAATCTGGGCCACATGACCATTTTAGGTTGGGCAATGGGAGAGATATTTTTGCCCTAGTAAAGAGTAGGGTTGGGGATTGACTTTTCCAACTTCAAATCACACATCTATTCAGTCATGTTCCCAAGTCTCCTTTTAAAATGGTCGTTTCCGAAGATGGCGGCTTAGGAGGATGCTGGGCTCACCGCGCATCATGCTGATCACTTAGATTCCACCTACACCTGCCTGACTAACCCAGAAAACCACCAGAAGACTAGCAGAATGGAGTCTCTGGAGACAAATGCAGACGAGAGGCCCACAAGAGGGTAGGAAGAGCGGAGAGGCGGTGCACGCTACACAGACTGGCGGGAGGGAGCCGGGGCAGAGGGGCAGCCCACCAGCCAAGCAGAGCCCCGAGTCTGGCTGGCAAAAGTGCAGGGGCTGAATGGAGTGTGTTCCGACAGCAAGCAGGACTTAGAATCTGGGAGGTCATAAGTTAACAGCTCTGCTCAGAAAGCGGGAAGGCTGGAGGACAAAGGGAGGGAGAGTTGCTGAGCCCTGGGATGACAGAGCTCAGTTTGGCGGGGAACAAAGTCGCTAGCCAGCGCCATCTCCCTCGCCCATCTCCCCACCAAAATCCCAAAGGGAACTGGTTCCTTCCAGGGAACTTGCTTGCTCCCTGCAAACACCCAACGCTGTGCTTCTGTGGAGCCAACCCTCCAGCAGGGGGTCTGCCTCCCTCCCGCTGCCACAGGGCCCCTCCTGAAGTGGATCACCTAAGGAGAAGCAAGCTAAGCCTGCCCCTCCTGCCCCCGTGCACCTTGCCTACCGACCCCAGCTAAGACGCCAGATCCCCAGCACCACAAGCCTGGCGGTGTGCAAGTAGCCCAGACGGGCCACGCCACCCCACAGTGATCCCGCCTCTAGGAGAGGGGAAGAGAAGGCACACCCCAGGCTGACTGTGGCCCCATCGGTGGGTTGGGGGCAGACATCAGGTCTGACTGCGGCTCCGCCCACCAACTCCAGTATACACCACAGCACAGAAGTGTCCTGCAGGTCAGTACCGCTCCAGGGACTATCCAAAATGACCAAACGGAAGAATTCCCCTTAAAAGAATCTCCAAGAAATAACAACAGCCAATGAACTGATCAAAAAAGATTTAAATAATATAACAGAAAGTGAATTTAGAATATGGTCATGAAATTAATCGCTGGGCTTGAAAACAGTATAGAGGACAGCAGAGAATCTCTTGCTACAGAGATCAAGGGACTAAGGAACAGTCACGAGGAGCTGAGAAACGCTTTAAACGAAATGCATAACAAAATGGAAACCACCACGGCTCGGATTGAAGAGGCAGAGGAGAGAATAGGTGAACTAGAAGATAAAGTTATGGAAAAAGAGGAAGCTGAGAAAAAGAGAGACAAAAAAATCCAGGAGTAGGAGGCGAAAATTAGAGAACTAAGTGATACACTAAAAAGAAATAATATACGCATAATTGGTATCCCAGAGGAGGAAGAGAGAGGGAAAGGTGCTGAAGGTGGACTTGAAGAAATAATAGCTGAGAACTTCCCAAAAACTGAGGAAGGAAAAAGGCATTGAAATCCAAGAGGCACAGAGAACTCCCTTCAGACGTGACTTGAATCGATCTTCTGCATGACATATCACAGTGAAACTGGCAAAATACAAGGATACAGAGAAAATTCTGAAAGCAGCTAGGGATAAACATGCTCTAACATATAAAGGGAGACTGATAAGACTCGTGACTGATCTGTCTACTGAAATTTCGCAGGCCAGAAAGGAATGGCATGAAATCTTCAATATGATGAACAGAAAAAATATGCAGTCGAGAATCCTTTATTCAGCAAGTCTGTCATTTAGAATAGAAGGAGAGATAAAGGTCTTCCCAAGCAAACAAAAACTGAAGGAATTTGTCACCACTAAACCAGCCCTACAAGAGGTCTTAAGGGGGATCCTGTGAGACAAAGTACCAGAGACATCATTACAAGCATAAATCATACAGACAGCGCAAAGACTCTAAACCCATATCTTTCTATAATAACACTGAATGTAAATGGATTAAATGCGCCAACCAAAAGACATAGGGTATCAGAATGGATAAAAAAACAAGACCCATCTATTTGCTGTCTACAAGAGACTCATTTTAGACCTGAGGACACCTTTAGATTGAAAGTGAGGGGATGGAGAACTATTGATCATGCTACTGGAAGCCAAAAGAAAGCTGGAGTAGCCATACTTATATCAGGCAAACTAGACTTTAAATTAAAGGCTGTAACAAGAGATGAAGAAGAGCATTATATAATAATTACAGGGTCTATCCATCAGGAAGAGCTAACAATTATAAATGTCTATGCGCCGAATACCGGAGCCCCCAAATATATAAAACAATTACTCACAAACAGAAGCAACCTTATTGATAAGAATGTGGTAATTGCAGGGGACTTTAACACTCCACTTACAGAAATGGATAGATCATCTAGACACACGGTCAATAAAGAAACAAGGGCCCTGAATGACACATTGGATCAGATGGACTTGACAGATATATTTAGAACTCCGCATCCCAAAGCAACTGAATATAGTTTCTTCTTGAGGGCACATGGAACATTCTCCAAGATAGATCATATACTGGGTCACAAAACAGCCCTTCATAAGTT
Source organism: Herpailurus yagouaroundi (assembly GCF_014898765.1). Classification (NCBI taxonomy): domain Eukaryota; kingdom Metazoa; phylum Chordata; class Mammalia; order Carnivora; family Felidae; genus Herpailurus; species Herpailurus yagouaroundi. The sequence continues at coordinate 5,950,607 of NW_024420424.1, read as the reverse complement.
TACAAGAATTAAAAATATACCATGCATACTTTCTGACCACAATGCTATGAAGCTTGAAATCAACCACAGGAAAAAGTCTGGAAAACCTCCAAAAGCATGGAGGTTAAAGAACACCCTACTAAGGAATGAGTAGGTCAACCAGGCAATCAGAGAAGAAATTAAAAAATATATGAAAACAAACCAAAAAGAAAATACAACAATCCAAACGCTTTGGGACGCAGCGAAGGCAGTCCTGAGAGGAAAATACATTGCAATCCAGGCCTATCTCAAGAAACAAGAAAAATCCCAAATACAAAATCTAACAACACACCTAAAGGAAATAGAAACAGAACAGCAAAGGCAGCCCAAACCCAGCAGAAGAAGAGAAATAATAAAGATCAGAGCAGAAATAAACAATATAGAATCTAAAAAACTGTAGAGCAGATCAACGAAAACAAGAGTTGGTTTTGAAAAAATAAACAAAATGGACAAACCTCTAGCCAGGCTTCTCAAAAAGAAAAGGGAGATGACCCAAATGGATAAAATCATGAATGAAAATGGAATTATTACAACCAATCCCTCAGAGATACAAACAATTATCAGGGAATACTATGAAAAATTACATGCCATCAAATTGGACAACCTGGAAGAAATGAACAAATCCCTAAACAACCACACTCTTCCAAAACTCAATCAGGAGGAAAGAGAAAGCTTGAACAGACCCATAACCAGCAAAGAAATTGTATCGGTTATCAAACATCTCCCAACAAATAAGAATCCAGGACCAGATGGCTTCCCAGGGGAGTTCTACCAGACGTTTAAAGCAGAGATAATACCTATCCTTCTCAAGCTATTCCAAGAAATAGAAAGGGAAGGAAAACTTCCAGACTTATTCTATGAAGCCAGTATTACTTTGATTCCCAAACCAGACAGAGACCCAGTAAAAAAAGAGAACTACAGGCCAATATCCCTGATGAATATGGATGCAAAAATTCTCAATAAGATACTAGCAAATCGAATTCAACAGCATATAAAAAGAATTATTCACCATGATCAAGTGGGATTCATTCCTGGGATGCAGGGCTGGTTCAACATTTGCAAATCAATCAACGTGATACATCCCATTAATAAAAGAAAAGAGAAGAACCATATGATCCTGTCAATAGATGCAGAAAAGGCCTTTGACAAAATCCAGCACCTTTCTTAAAACATCCCTTGAGAGGGCCGCTTGGGTGGTGCAGTCGGTTAAGCGTCCGACTTCAGCCAGGTCATGATCTCGCGGTCCGTGAGTTCGAGCCCTGCGTCAGGCTCTGGGCTGATGGCTCAGAGCCTGGAGCCTGTTTCTGATTCTGTGTCTCCCTCTCTCTCTGCCCCTCCCCCGTTCATGCTCTGTCTCTCTCTGTCCCAAAAATAAATAAACGTTGAAAAAAAATTAAAAAAAAAAATCCCTTGAGAAAGTCGAGATAGAAGGAAGATACTTACACATCATCGAAGCCATTTCTGAAAAGCCCACAGCTAACATCATCCTCAATTGGGAAAAACTGAAAGCTTTTTCCCTGAGATCAGGAACACGACAAGGATGCCCACTCTCACCACTGTTGTTTAACATAGTGCTGGAAGTTCTAGCATCAGCAATCAGAAAACAAAAGGAAATCAAAGGCATCAAAATTGGCAAAGATGAAGTCAATCTTTCGCTTTTTGCAGATGACATGATATTATAGATGGAAAATCCGATAGACTCCACCAAAAGTCTGCTAGAACTGATACATGAATTCAGCAAAGTTGCAGGATACAACATCAATATACAGAAATCAGTTGCATTCTTATACACTAACAATGAAGCAACAGAAAGACAAATAAAGAAACTGATCCCATTCACAATTGCACCAAGAAGCATAAAATACCTAGGAATAAATCTAACCAAAGATGTAAAGGATCTGTATGCCGAAAACTATAGAAAGCTTATGAAGGTAATTGAATAAGAGATAAAGAAATGGAAAGACATTCCCTACTCATGGATTGGAAGAATAAATATTGTCAAAATGTCAATACTACCCAAAGCTATGTACACATTGAATGCAATCCCAACCAAATTTGCACCAGCATTCTTCTCGAAGCTAGAACAAGCAATCCTAAAATTCATATGGAACCACAAAAGGCCCCGAATAGCCAAAGTAATTTTGAAGAAGAAGACAAGGAGGCATCACAATCCCAGACTTTAGCCTCTACTACAGAGCTGTAATCATCAAGACAGCATGGTATTGGCACAAACACAGACACATAGACCAATGGAATAGAATA
>NW_024420424.1:5915638-5947927 GCF_014898765.1 Herpailurus yagouaroundi | reverse complement strand
ACAGGAAACCATCAAAACCCTAGAGGAGAAAGCAGGAAAAGACCTCTGACCTCAGCCATAGCAATCTCTTACTCGACACATCCCCAAAGGCAAGGGAATTAAAAGCAAAAATGAATTACTGGGACCTTATGAAGATTAAAAGCTTCTGCACAGCAAAGGACACAACCAACACAACTAAAAGGCAACCAACGGAATGGGAAAAGATATTTGCAAATGACATATTGGACAAAGGGCTAATGTCCAAAATCTATAAAGAGCTCACCAAACTCCACACCCAAAAAACAAATAATCCAGTGAAGAAATGGGCAGAAAACATGAATAGCCGCTTCTCTAAAGAAGGCATCCAGTTGGCAACAAGCATATGAAAAGATGCTCAATGTCACTCCTCTTTAGGGAAATACAAATCAAAATCCCACTGAGATTTCACCTCATGCCAGTCAGCATGACTAAAATGAACAAATCAGGAGACTTTAGATGCTGGCGAGGATGTGGGCAAACGGGAACCCTCTTGCCCTGTTGGTGGGAATGCAAACTTGGTGCAGCCACTCTGAAAAACAGTGTGGAGGTTCCTCAAACAATTAAAAATTGATCTACCCTATGACTCAGCAATAGGAATTTACCCAAGGGATACAGGAGTGCTGATGCAGAGGGGCACTTGTACCCCAATGTTTATAGGAGCACTTTCAACAATTGCCAAATTATGGAAAGAGCTTAAATGTCCATCAACTGATGAATGGATAAAGAAATAGTGGTTTATATACACAGTGGAATACTGGGTGGCAATGAGAAAGAATGAAATCTGGCCTTTTGTACCAACTTAGATGGAACTGGAGGGTGTTATGGTAAGTGAAATAAGCCATACAGAGAAAGACAGATACCATATGTTTTCAGTCTTATGTGGATTCTGAGAAACTTAACAGTAGTCCATGGGGGATGGAAAGAAAAAAAAAAGAGGTTAGAGAGGGAGAGAGCCAAAGCATAAGAGACTTTTAAATACTGAGAACAAACTGAGGACTTATGGTGGGTGGGAAGGAGGGGAGGGTGGGTGATTGGTATTGAAGAGGGCACCTTTTGGGATGAGCACTTTTTGTTGTATGGAAACAAATTTGACAATAGTTTTCATATTAGCAGAAAAGAATTTATCTCTTCCAGATTGTCCAATATGTTGGCATATGATTGATCATAATATTCTTTTAAAATTGTTTGTATTTCTGTGGTGTTGGTTATGATCTCTCCTCTGCCACTCGTGATTTTATTTATTTGGGTATTTTCATTTTTTCTTTCTGATAAATCTGACTAGTGGTTTATCAATATTATTAATTATTTCAAAGAACCAGCCCCTGGTTTCATCAATATATTCTGTTGTTGTTGTTGTTGTTCCAATATCATTTATTTCTGCTGTGATCTTTACTATTTCTCTTCTTCTACTTGCTTTAGGCTTTATTTGTCATTCTTTTTCTAGCTCTTGTAAGTATAATATTAGGTTGTGTATTTGAGATTTTTCTTGTTTCTTGAACTAAGCTTGTGTTACTATATGTTTCCTTCTTATGACCTCTTTTGATGCATCTCAAAAATTTTGAAGCATCATGTTTTCATTTTCACTTGTTTCCATGTATTTTTAGTTTCTTCTTTAATATCCTGGTTGACCCGTTCATTGTTTAGTAGGATGTTTTCTAACCATTAAATACTATTCCTGAAACTAATATTCCACTATATGTTAGCTAACTGGAAATTACATAAAAACTTGATACAAAGAAACAAAACAAAACAAAAAAGAAGTAATGGATACATTTCAAAAAACCAAAAAAGATTCCTCTAAGACTGAGTCAAAAAGAAATAGAAAATCTGAACAGACTGATTGCTAGAAATAAAATTAGCTTGCTAATCAAAATCTTCCAACACACAAAATTCCAGGAATATATGGTTTTACAGTTGAATTCTACTAAACATTTAATGAAATTTCACACATATTATTTTCAAACTATTCCAAAACGTATGAGGAAGAAATGCACTCAAATTCACTCTAAGAGGTCAGGATTATCCAGATTCTAAAACCAGAAAATGCCACAAAAAATAAAGAAAAGAAAATTAGAGGCTAATATTCCGCCTAAACACAGATGCAAATATCCTTAACAAAATATTAACAAGACAAATTCAACAGTACACTAAATGTCTCAAACACAGTGATAGAGTGAGATTTATTGCAGGGATACAAGTACTGTTTAATATCTGCAAATCAACAAACATGTTGCTACATATAAAATGAAAGAGAAAAAAGTCATATGATTTTATTAGTAGATGCAAAAAATTATTTGACACAATTCAACATCAATTAATGATAAAAATTCCCAATAAAGTTAGTATGGAGGAAACATATATCAAAATAATAAAGGCCATATTTGACAAACCCACCTTTAATATCATAATTGTGAAGTGTTAAAAGCTTTTACTCTAATATCAGGCACAAGATGAGGATATCTACTACTATCACTTTTATTCACATAGTGCTGGATGTCCTAGTTTGAGCATCAGACAAGAAAAAGAAATATAAAGCATGTAAATTGGTAGTAAAGAAGTAAAATTGTCACTATTTCCAGATAACATGAATATATATATATGTATATATTAGTTAAAGGTAATTAGTAACTAGTAAAGTTAATTAGTAAAGTCAAAGCACACAAAATTATTAGACAAAAATATAGTGTGTTTCTATACACTAACAACAAACTAGCAGAAAAAGAAATTTAAAAAGCAACCCCATTCTCAGTTTTATCAAAAATAATAAAATACCAGGAATAAATTTAACCTAGTTGATGAAAGACCCATATTCTAAAATCTATACCACATTGATGAAAGAAGTTGAAGACAACACAAATAAATGATAATAAATACAATACTTGTGGTTTGGGAGAATTAATATTGTTAAAAGATCAATATTATCCAAAGCAGTCTACAAAGTCAATGTGATACCTTTCAAAATTCCAATTCCATCTTTAACAGAACTGGAGCAATAGTGCTAAAATTTGTATGAAACCACAAAAGACCCTGGAGAACCAAAGCAAACTTGAGAAAGACAAAGCTGGATATATCACAATCCCAGATTTCAATATATATTACAAAGTTATAGTAATCAAAACAGTATGGCACAAAAACAGACGCATATATCAATGGGATAAAATAGATTAGAAAAAAATTACAATCCTATATGGTCAGTTAATCTATGGCAAAGATGACAAAATACATAATATGGACAAGATAGTTTTTTTTCAATAGATGGTGTTGGAAAACATGGACATCTATGGGCAAAAAAAAAAAAATGTTGTGTATAGCATGCACAAAAATAAATTCAAGATGGATTAAAGACCTAAATGTAAGTCCTAAAACCATAGAACAAAATAAAACATAGGCAGTAAACACTTGGGCCTTAGCAACATTTTTGGATCATTCTCCTCAGGTAAGGGAAAGAAAAACAAAATTAAACAACTGGGACTACATGAAACTGAAAAGATATTGGACCATAAAGGAAACCATTAATAAGAAAGGCAAATAAATCCCCACTTAATGGGAGAAGATATATGCAAATAATATATTCAATAAGGGGCTAATACGCAAAAGATATGAACAACTCATACAACTCAACAGCAAATAATAGTAACAATAACAATCTGATTAAAATGTGCAGAGGATTTTCATATACACTTTTCCAAAGAAGACATGCAGATGACCAAGAATATATAAAATGATGCTCAACATCACTAACCATCAGGGCAATGTTAATCAAAACCACAATGAGGTATCACCTCACACCATTCAGAATGGCTAGTATCAAAAAGACAACAAATAACAAGTATTGATGAGGATGTGGAGAAAAGGGAACTCTCATGTACTGTTGGTAGGAATGTAAATTGGTGCTACCACTGTGGAAAACAGTATGAAGGGGCCTCAAAAAAACTAAAAATAGAAATACTATACACTCCACTAATTCCAATTGTAGGTATTTGCCCAAAGAAAATGAAAACACTAATTCAAAAAGACATATACCTCCCTGTGTTTATTGCAGCATTTTTTATAATAAGCAATAGATGGAAATAACATAACCATTGATAGATTGATGGATAAAGAGATATGGTATATATACACAGTGGAATATTTCTCAGCCATGAAATAGAATGAAGTCTTGTCATTAATGATGGACGTAGATGGACTTTGAGGATATATGTTATGTGAAATAAGTCAGAAAGAGAAAGGCAAATACGATATGATTTCACTGATATGTGGAATGTAAAAAACAAGGCAAAACAAACAAATGAAATAACCGAATCAGACTCATATATACAGAGAATAAACTGGTGGTTGCCAGAAAGTAGGGGATGAAAGGGAAGTGAAATAAGTAAAGGGAATTAAGAAATACAAAATTCAAGTTATAAAATAAATAAATCATGGGGATGAAAAGTGTAGCATAGGGAATACAGTTAGTAACATTTTTTATAACTTTGCATAGTGAAAGATGATAATGATACTTATAGTGATAAGCATTTGGTATAGAATTGTAAAAATCACTATACTGTACACATGAAGTGAATATTACAATTTATGTTAACTACATTTCAAGTTAGAAAAATGTATAAGCATATAAAATTAAACCAATAATCTTCACACCCAATGTGGGGCTCAAGCCCAAAACCTAAGATCAAGAGTTGCATGCTCCACTGACTGAGCCAGGCAGGCAGCCCTTAAATTTTTAATATAGTTTGTCAATGTTTTCCTTCAAAGTTAGATGCTAGTTTGTATCTGGTTTCAGAAATCTTTGCTTTTCTCCAAATCATAAAGATATTCTCCTATATTATCTTCTTAAAGTTTTATTGTTTTGAGCATAAGGGAAGGGAAGCAAAAGTAATATAAAAACCGGGAGGGGGAAAAACATAAGAGACTCTTAAACATGGAGAACAAACAAAGGGTTACCAGAGGGGTTGTGGGAGGGGGGATGGGCTAAGTGGGTAAGGGGCACTAATGAATCTACTCCTGAAATCATTGTCACACTATATACTAACTTGGAGGTAAATTAAAAAAATAAATTAATTTAAAAAATTAAATGAATAAAATAATACCATATACTGTTTGTTGTACTATCTGAAATTACCAAAGTTCAATTCAGAAATTAGTCCATAATTGGAAAGAAACTTTGGAATATGGCAGAGTGAGAGGCCACCTCATCCCACAGATACTAGATAACATCCACAACAGTCTAAATAATCCATAAAATGGCCCAAAGACTGACAGAATAAATTTCACAACTAAATATAGAGAAGAGGTCACGTCAAAGAGGGTAGGAACAGTGAAGACACAGTGGAGAACCAAATGGACCATGGGACTGTCTGCTTGATGGAGGGACCCACAGGTGAGGAGAAGAGGGGAGATCACATCCAAGATCTAGGAAGACAATTCCCCATAATAGTTGGCTTTGAAAAACACAGGAGCCAAATTTTTGAGTTCTTACAACCAGTGGGACTTAAAGTCTGTAATTTTAAATCAGCTGGCTCTGCTCTGGGAAAGCCAAGAGGACTAGAGGATGCTAAGTCCCCACCCTTAAAGACAGAGCACAACAAACAGCCTGCAGAGATACAGCTTAGACACAGTAGTTTGAAAAATGGTTTGGGCATGCAGTAGAGAGACTTGTTTACTCATCTCAGGGAAAGAGATCCTTGGAAGACTCTTCCAGGAACAAAGGAGCTGGAAGACTCCATTTCTTTCCCACCACTCCCAGCATTAAGACACTGCCACTTGTGGGAACCAGTACAGTAATGATACCTCCTACCTAACTGGCTAACAATACTGCCCTGCCCCCAGTGCTCTAACGGATCTGCCCCCTACAGTCAGGTCTGCCTAAATCCTTGGCTGTAGATTATTTCCCCCAGAAGACTGGTCTGCAAACCTTGTAAACACTGTGTTTCCTGCTCCACGCAAGTTGCAGATCCACCCCTTCCAATATGCTCTTGGATGGAGCCCATCCTGGTCCCACAAGCCTGGTAATGTGCAAACATCTCTGAAAGGAAGTAGCAATACTCCAAAGAGACTTCTGCCCTGGGGAGAGTAAAAGTAACCACAGACACCAGTGAGACTATGACCCCAGAATCGGGCTGTGAGAAGACAGCTAGGCTGACTGCAGACACCATCCAGAAAACTTCTCAGGGGACAGTGCGGGGAAAGTGCCAGCAGTTTGGTGCTAGTGCCTCTTGTAAATACCTGGTCTGACTCAATTCAAGCTCAAGGCAGCCCCAGACTAGCCTATTAAAATCACAAGGATGAAACACTGCCCACAACAGAAGATGACTAGAATGAAAGAAAAAATGGGCTCAGTCACAACAGCAACACACATAGGAGACACCCCTGAAGTGCTAGGTTCTGGTGAGCAGGGGCACTGTACTGCACAATACTATAGAACCTCTCTTTCATAAGGCCACTATTTTCAAGCGGGAGATACAGCTGAATTTCTTATCGCAGAGAAGCAGGCATAGAGAGTTAGACAAAATGAGCAGACAAAGGAATATGTCCCGAAGGAAATACCAGGACAAAATCACAGCAAGAGACCTGAACAAAACAGATAGAAGTAATATATGCAATAGAGAATTTAAAGGAATGTTAATAAAGATACTCACTGGCTTTGAGAAAAGAGTGGAAGACATCAGGGTGACAATTAATAGAGGGATAATAAAGAACCTATCAGAGATGAAGAACACAATAAATAAAATCAAAAACACATTAGATTGAATAAATAGTAGATGAGAGGAGGCAGAACACAAATCAGTGAACTGGAGAGAAGAATAATGGCAATTAATTATGCTGAGTAGGTGAGAGAAAAATAATTAGACTAAATGAGAATAGACTCAGAAAACTCAGTGACACCATCAAGTGTAAGATTTGCATTATAGGGATCTCAGAAGGAGAAGAGAGTGAAAGAGGCAGAAATTTTATTTGAAGAAATAATAGGTGAAAAGTTCTTGAATCTGAGGAAGGAAACAAATCCTGATCCATGAGGCACAGAGATCCCCCAACAAATCAACCCAAGGAGATCTAGATCAAACCACACAGTAATTAAAATAGCAAAAAATTCATGATAAAGAGAGAGTTTCAAAAGGAACAAAAGAAAAGAAGAAAGTTATATGCAAGGGAACCCCCATAAAGCAATCTGAATTTTTCAGCAGAAACATTGCAGGTCAGAAGGTAGTGGCATGATACCTTCAAAATGACAAAAGGGAAAAAATCTGTGGCCAAGAATAGTCTATCCAGCAGGCTATCATTCAGAATAGAAGGAGAGATAAAAAGTTTCCCAGAAAGGGGTGCTTGGGTGGCTCAGTTGGTTAAACATTTGATTTAGCCTCAAGTCATGATCTCATGGTTCATGAGTTCGAGCCCCACATTGGGCTCTATGCTGATAGTGCAGAGCCTGCTTGGAACTATCTCTCTGCCCACCCCCCACTCTTTCAAAATAAATGAATAAATAAATAAACTAAAAGGAAAGTTTCCCAGGCAAACACAAGCTAAAGAAATTCATGACTATGAACCATGTCTATGAGAAATGTTAAAGGGTACTCTTTGAGTGGAAAAGAAAGATCATAAGTAAGAGTAAAAATGGTAAGAAGCACAAAATCAGTTAAAATAAGTATATCTATAAAAATACCGAAAACGTGGGAGGAACAGGAGTAAAGAATGAATTCAAATTTAATTGAACATCAATTTAATATAGAATGATATATGGAGATGTTATATACAAACTTAATGGTAGTCACAAGTCAAAAACCAGTAATAGATATGCAAAACAATGAAGAGAAAGCAATCCAAGCATAACACTGAAGAAGACCAACTTATGGTGATAGAAGAGAGCAAGGAAGGATAAAGCAGAGAACTATGAAAACACCATAAGACAAGTAACAAAAAGGAAATAAGTACATACTTATCAATAATTACTTTGAATCTAAATGGTCTAAATACTCCAATCAAAAGGAAAAGATGATGAAATGGATTAAAAACAAGACCCATTATATGCTGCATACAAGGTACTCATTTCAGACCTAAAGACACATACAGATTGAAAACGAGTGGATGGAGAAACATTTTATCATGCAAATGGATGTGAAAAGGTAGCAATACTTATATCAGATAAAATAGCCCTTAAAAAAAAAGATTGTACAAGAGACAAAGGACACTATATAAAGTGGGACAATCCACAAAGAATATACAACAATTGTAAATATTTATGCACCTCAAATGGGAAAACCCAAAAGCATAAAACATTTAATAACAAATGAACTAATCAAGAATAATACAATAATAATAGGGAATTATAACACCCCACTTACATCAATGGGCAGATCATACAAATAGAAAATGAACAAGGAAATGGTGCCTTTGAATGACACATTGGATTGGATGTATTTAATAAATATATTCAGAACATTCCATCCCCAAAAAAAGATAATATACATTCTTTCCAACTGCAAACATAATATTCTCCAGATTATATGACATAAAAAACCAAAGAAGAAGTGTCAATAAATTCAAAAAAATAAGTTATACTATACATCTTTTCTTACCACAATGCTATGAAACTAGAAATCAACCACATGAAAAAATATGAAAGAGCACAAATACGTGTATGTTAAATAACATGCCAGTAAACAATAAATGGGTCAACACAGAAATCAAACATGAAATAAAAAAAAAAACATGGAGACAAAGGAAAATAAAAATATAATGGTCCAAAATATCTGGCATATAACAAAAGCAGTTCTAAGAGAAAAGTTTATAGCAATATAGGTCTACCTCAAGAAGCAAGAAAAATCTCAAATAAACAACCTAACCTTATACCTACGGGAACTAGAAAAAAGGAGAAACAAAGATAACTCAAAACCAATAGAATGTAGAAAACAATAAAGACTGCAGGAGAAATAAATGTTATACAAACTTAAAAAAAACGGAACAGATCAATGAAACCAGGAACTGCTTCTTTGAAAAGATCAACAAAATTGATAAACCTATAGTCAGACTCATCACAAAAAACTAAAAATACAGAGGACTCAAATAAGAAACATCACACATGGGAGAGGAGAAATTACAACTGACACCACAGAAATATAAGGATTGAAGAAAATATTATGAAAATTATATGCCAACAAATTGTACAACATATAACTAATAAATAAATTCCTAAAAACATATAAACCACAAAAACTGGAGCAGGAAAAAAAAATGAACAGACCAATTATCACCAATGAAATTGAATCAATGATCAAAAAACTCCCAAGAAACAAAGGTACAAAACCAGTCAGCTTCACAGGTGAATTCTATCAAGCATTTAAAAATGAGTTAATACCTATTCTTCTCTAACTTTTCAAGAAAACAGAAGATAAAGGAAAACTTCTAAACTCATCCTATGAGGCCATCCCTGAACCCTGATACCAATACCAAATACAGACATCACACAAAAAGAGAAATACAAGCCAATATCTATGATGAATATAGATGCAAAAATCTTCAACAAAATATTAGCAAACTGAATCCAAAAATCCATTAAAAACATCATTCACCACAATAAAGTGGGATTTATTCCTGGGATTCAAGTATGGTTTAATATTTGCAAATCAATCAACATGACACAGCACATCAATAAGAGAAAAGATAAAAAAGTAATCATTTCAATAGTGCAGAAAAAGCATTTAACAACGTAAAATATAATTTCTGATAAAAACTCTCAACAAAGTAGAGTTACCGAAAACATATCTCAACATAATAAAGGGCATATATGAAAAACACACAACTAACATCATACTCAGTGGCAGAAAAATAGAGCTTTCCCTTAAGTTCAGGAACAAGACAAGGATGTCCACTCTCACCACTTATATTCAACATAGTACTGGATGTTCAAGCCAAAGCAATCATACAAGAAAAAGGGATAAAAGGCAACCAAATTGGTGAGGAAGAAGTTAAATTTTCACTATTTGTAGTTGACATGATACCATATAGAGAAAACCCTAAAGACTCTTCCAAAAAAACTATTTGTACTGATAAATGAATTCAGTAAGCTCACAAGATACAAAATCAGTGTACAAAAATACATTGCATTTTATACGCTTATTAACGAAGCAACAGAAAGAGAAATTGAGAAAATAATCCCATTTTACAATTGCACCAAAAATAAGAAGATACCCAGGAATAAACCTAACCAAAGAGGCAAAAGGCCTGTACCCTGAAAGCCATGAAACACTGATAAAAATAATTGAAAATGACACAAAGAAATGGAAAGGCATTCCATGCTTATGGATTTGAAGAAGAAATATTGTTAAAATATCTATACTACCCAAAGCAATCTACACATTTAATGCATTTCCTATCAAAATACCAACATAAATTTTCACAGAGGTAGAGCAAACAATCCTAAAATTTGTAGGGAACCACAAAAGACCCTGAATAGCCAAAGTAACCTTGAAAAAGAAAAACAATGCTGGAAGTATCACAATTCCAGATTTCAGTTTATATTACAAAACTTTAGTAAAGTAACAGTTTGGTACTGGCACAAAAATAGACACATAAATCAATGAAAGAGATTAGAAAACTCAGAAATAAGCCTACAATTACATTGTCAATTAATCTTTGACAAAGCAGGAAAGAATATCCAATGGGAAAAGGACAGTGTCTTCAACAGTGTTGATAAAACTGGACAGCTATATAGAAATAAATGAAACTGGACCACTGTCTTACACCATATACAAAAATAGACTCAAAATGGATTAAGGACCTAAATGTGAGACCTGAAACAATAAAAATCCTAAAATGTAGCACAGCAGCAATTTCTCTGGCATTCGCTCTAACAACATCTTTCTAGATATGTCTTATGCATCAAGGGGGGGAAAAAACAAAAATAAACAATAGGGACTATATCAACATGAAAAGCTTCTGCACAGCAAAAGAAACAACGAACAAAACTAAAATACAATCTACTGAATGGGAGACAATATTTGCAAATGACATGTCTCATAAAGGGTTAGTACCCAAAATATGTAAAGAACTTATAAAACTCAACACTCAAAAATCAAATAATCCAATGAAAAAGTGGACAGAATACATGAAAAGATATTTCCCCAAAGAAGACATATAGATAGACAACAGACACTTGAAAAGATACTTATCATCAGGGAAATGCAAATCAAAACCACTATGAAACATTACTTCACACCTATCAGAATGGCTAAAATAAAAACCACAAGAAACAAGTTTTGGCAAGGATGTGGAGAAAAAAGAACCTCTTGCACTGTTGGTTGGAATGCATGCCTGTGCAGCTACTGTGGAAGATAGCATAGAGGTTTCTCAAAAAATTAATATTAGTATTACCATATGATCCAGTAATTGCACTACTGGGTATTTTACCCAAGGAATACTAAAACACTGATTCAAAGGGATATATGCACCGCCATGTTTATTCCAACATTATTTCTGATAGCCAAATTATGAAATCAGCCTAAGTGTCCATCAATAGAAGAATGGATACAGAGGATGTTGCTATGTATTCAATGGAATATTATTCATCCATAAAAATAATTAAATCTTGTCATTTGCAACAACATAGATCTATCTAGGGAGTGTAAATGTTAAGTGAAATATACCAGTCAGAGAAATAAAAAATTCGTATCATTTAAGTAATATATGGAGTTTAAGAAGAAAAAAAATATGAATAAAGGGGAAAAGAGAGACAAACCAAAACACAGACTCTTAATTCTAGACTGTAAATAGATGATTATTATAGGGGAGGTGAGCAGGGGGATGGGTGAAATGGGTGAGGGAGAGTAAGAGTAAACTTATCTTGAACACTGAGTAATATATGGAATTGTTGAATCACAACATCATACATTTGAAACTAATATAACACTATGTTAACCACACTGGATTTAAATTCAATCAATCAATTAATCAATCAATCAATAGCTATTCCATAACTGAATTTCAACAACTCTCAAAAAGCATTTCACAAAATTATTTAAGACATTTTCAAAGGTATAGTGCCTGGTATTCTCCTCTAATATAGCTATATGCATTTTGCTGATGGTCTGAAAATAAATGTATATGAATGCAAATATGGTAGGTTCAACTTTTACTAGAACTGAAAGGACCACTAAAATTCCAAAATAACCAAAATATTTGTCTAGGCTTATTCAATTAAACAAATAATTTTGGTATCCTTTTCAGAAAACCCCAAAAACTTAAAAAAGTAAAACATAAGTATTTAAGATTATTTTTACATTATACCAACTGTATAATTGTCACCTTTTAACAAGTCTGTAAGATTTTAACCAACTTTATATTTTGAATAAAAAATCAAAAGCTACCATTCTAATCCTACAGGGTATTCTCCAGTGAGATATTCTGTACAATTTCTATTATTTTCAATACTTCCAGATCATTCCCATTTTCCTGAGTTATGATCTCTTACTTTTCCATTTTATGATTTTTAAAATAATTTTATCCCATTTCATACAGATGAAACCAGTACTTCTATTCACACCTATATGACACTGTTTGCTCCTGGATATTCTCCAATATGATCAAATTTATTGTCACTAAGTTCTTTAGTGGAAACGCTTATTCTCATAAAGCATGGAAATCTTATTTGTGATGAAGTTACTCAAATGTGTAATTCTTCTGCATGAGATGATTTGAGAAATGTTACTATGGGTGAGATGGCATCACACACATCACAAGTGAATCATAAATAGTAACACTTCTTTTGCCTTTAAAGTTGTCTGATAATGCTACAATTTCATTTTTGATTTTTTTTTCAACGTTTATTTATTTTTGGGACAGAGAGAGACAGAGCATGAACAGGGGAGGGGCAGAGAGAGAGGGAGACACAGAATTGGAAACAGGCTCCAGGCTCTGAGCCATCAGCCCAGAGCCTGACGCGGGGCTTGAACTCACGGACCGCGAGATAGTGACCTGGCTGAAGTCAGACGCTTAACCGACTGCGCCACCCAGGCGCCCCTACAATTTCATTTTTAAACACCAAGTTCTTTTAATCTCACCTTGGCTAGATAAAAGTTATTCCTAGCTATTAGTTATTATATAGCACCTTCACATATGGAAGTCTAAACTTTCCTGAGCAACCAGGGACATGAAGTCAACAGGTGCTTAAATCATCAGCTGCTGATCACAATTGTATCTTACTATTTGTTCTTCAAATATGCTATCTGTTTTTGCAAAATACATATATTAAAAGATAACAAAGACCCATTGGATTTCCTTTAGTCCTTAATATAATAGAATATAGAATTTGCATGAAATGTCTAGATATTTCCACAATTTTTACAGGCAAGACTTTACGGCAACACATTATATTAATGGATTAAAAAGCTACAAGATTCTGAAATCACCACCACTTCTGTTTCTGTAGGTTTTTATTGCCCTTTTCTATTTATGTCAGTCACAGGAATAAGATGAGTAATGAGTAATTATCATCTTTGTGAACGATAAGCAAAGACTATACCATGGATGCTTCCTTTGTTAAATTTTTAGTCCTTGTTACTCACTCTAAAGTTTTATCTCATTCTTGAGAGGTACACATGAATACTGGGTAATCAAGATTAATACCATGATTGGAAGAACAAATATTGTCAAAATGTCTATACTACCAAAGCAATCTACACACTTCATGCAATCCTTATCAAAATACCTCCAACATTCTTCACAGAGCTAGAACAAACAATTCTAACATTTGTATGGAACCAGAAAAGATCCTGAACAGCTAAAGTAATGTTGAAAAAGAAAACCAAAGCTGAAGGCATCACAAATCCAGACATCAGGCTGTATTACAAAGCTGTAATCATGAAGGCAGTATGGTACTGGCATAAGAAGACACATAGATCAATGGAACAGAAGAGAGAATCCAGAAATGTACCCAGAAATGTATGGCCAACCAGAGTTCAACAAGGTGGGAAAGAATATCCAATGGAAAAAAGACAATCTTCTCTTCAGCAAAATGGTGCTGGGAAAACTGTACACTGACATGCAGAAGAATTAAACTATATCATGTTTTTACACCATACACAAAAAATAAATTCAACATAGATGAAAGACCTAAAAGTGAGACAGGAAACCATCAAAACCCTAGAGGAGAACACAGACAGCAATATCTTTGATGTCAGATGTAGTAACTTCTTACTATACATATCTCTGGAGGCATAAGGGAAACAAAAGCCAAAATGAACTATTGGGACTTCATGAAGATAAAAAGTTTCTGCACAGAGAAGGATACAATCAACAAAATGAAAAGGCAACTTTCAGAATGGGAGAAAAAAATATATAAGAAATAACGTATCTAATAAAGGATTAGTATCCAAAATCTACAAAGAACTTATCAAACTCAACATCCAAAAAGTGAATAATCCAGATAAGAAATGGGAAGAAGACATGAATGGACACTTTTCCAAAGACGACATCCAGATGGCTAACAAACACATGAAAAAAATGCTGAAAATCACTCATCATCAGAGAACTACCAGTAAAAACCACAATGAGTTACCACCTCATATCTGTCTAATTGGCTAAAATTAAAAATTCAGGAAACAAAAGATGTTGGCGAGGATGTGGATATAGGGGAACTCTTTCACAATGTTGATGGGAATGCAAACTGGTGCAGTCACTCTGGAAAACAGTATGGATGTTCCTCAAAGAATTAAAAATAGAGCTAACCTATGATCCAGCAATTGCACCACTAGGTATTTATCATAAGGATACAAAAGTGCTGATTAGAGGGGGCACATGCACACCAATGTTTATAGCATCACTATCAACAATAACCAAATTATGTAAAGAACCCAAATTTCCATCGACTGATGAATGGGTAAAGAAGATGTGGTGTATATGTACAATGGAATATTACTTGGCGATCCAAAAGAATGAAATCTTGCCATTTGCAACAGCATGAATGGAACTAGAGCATATTATGCTAAGTGAAATAAGTCAGTCAAAGAAAGACAAATATCATGATTTCACTCATCTATGAAATTTAATAAACAAAACTGATGAACATAAGGGAAGTGAAGAAAAAATAAAATAATATAAAAACAGAGAGGGAGACACACCATCAAAGACTCTTAAATACAGACAATAACAGTTGCTGGATGGGAGCTGGGTGGGGCAATGCACCAAATGGGTGATGGGCATCAAGGAGGGCACTTGTTGGGATGAGCATTTGGTGTTATATGTAAATGATGAATCACTAAATTCTACTCCTAAAACCGTTACTACACTATAATTAAACTAACTTGAAATAAAAAAAATATATACATTAATGCCATGACACAAAAACTTTCTCCTTAATGGGATTTACTTATTCACCAGTAGATACCACAATTATTTTCCCATGAAGTGTGTGATAATTACCAATTCAGTTTCCTGCAATAGTGTACTTCATATATCCAATTTCAAGATTTGAAATATATGATTTCTTTGAATTGTATTCACTGAAGGCATAACTTACAAGACCCATTACCTTGTATGTTTTAAATGTTGGCATTAAAATGCAATTACTGATCATATCGGCACGTTCCTGATCCTGATCCATGAGCACATAGGTGCTGTGGCCCTATGAATCTAAGGATGGTTATATGTGGCGCCTCAATGTGTGGCTGCTCTCCTGAGGCAATATACAAATACATCACATTCCTCTCATACCTCCTACTTCTGTCACTTCCAAAAGCATGTTGAAGCATCTGTCATCCTGGAAGAGGTTTCCTTGGGTGACAAATGGCTCTACCTCTTCTTTGTATTTTGAACTAAGCAGTTTCTTTTCATTTATGGGGAAAGGGCAGATTAAAAACAGTAAATGAAGAGCTTAACTGGGAAGAAACATAAATCTAGTAGAGGCTAATATATGAGTCTTGAGAAGTCAAAAGTTCAATGAAGTAACCTATTGAACTAAATTGATTATCTCCTGGATTGAATGAGGATGGGGAAGGATGTTGAGACTTGGCCAGAGATTATCTAATACCTCATTTTGGTATTCAATGTCTCTTTAGTCAGGTCTTACTCTTCTAAGGAAACCTCCCATTTAAGAACACCACCTCTATCTAGCCAGGAAGTCCCCTCTAAATGGCTAAACCTTGCTCATGCTATTTCTCTTCCTAAGAACTTTATTCCTTGTTACCAGTTCACATTTTACTGGTCATTCAAAGCACACCAACTTATAAAACCATCTCTAGCATTTTTTAGTTATGGGAGGAATTTGGAGCTATCAGAACCCTTGTGTATCTCTAAGTAGTTTGGGAAAACCCAATAAATACCTTAAAATATAATTTAATTTTTGGGAAAAAAAACTTTCATTTTTCATCATACACATGACACAAAGTAAAATTGGGTGATATTTTCTTAGCTAATAAGGATATGTAGAAAATACAGTAATTCTTTTTGTGTGTGAATTTTTCTTTTTTAAAGTGCTTTATTTATTTTTTAAATTTACATTCAAGTTAGTTGTCATATAGTGCAACAATGATTCTGGAGTATATTCCTTAAGGCCTCTTACCCATTTAGTCCATCCCCCTCCCAAAATCCCTCCAGTAACCCTCTGTTTGTTCTCCATATTTAAGAGTCTCTTATGTTTTGTCCCCCTCCATGTTTTTATATTATTTTTTCCCTTCCATTACGTTCATCTGTTTTGTATCTTAAAGTCCTCATATGATTGAATTCATATGACATTTGTCTTTCTCTGACTAATTTCGCTTAGTCCATCCACGTAGTTGCAAAAAGCAAGATTTCATTTTTTGATTTTTGAGTCATTATATATATATATATATATATATATATATATATATCACAGAGGATACAGTAATTCTTAATGAGGTTATTTTCCCCATAGAGGGCAGTCAGAAACTCTGAATATGGGGGGAGGCAAATACAGAAACAGAGAGACAAAGAAAGAGAAACAAAGACAGAAATGGAGAGTGAGTTCATATGGGCTATCCATTTTTAT
Organism: Herpailurus yagouaroundi; assembly: GCF_014898765.1. Classification (NCBI taxonomy): domain Eukaryota; kingdom Metazoa; phylum Chordata; class Mammalia; order Carnivora; family Felidae; genus Herpailurus; species Herpailurus yagouaroundi. The sequence goes on along the minus strand of NW_024420424.1, from coordinate 5,930,913 downwards.
ATTTATTGTTTTTGATATAGCATTTTATATATATTCTTGTTATTCAGTGTTTGTTTTGTGTGGGTAAACTTTATAAACAATTACTGAAATCTTAGTCTTGCACAGACATGAGTAAGATCTGATTTTTACCTTAAGGCATCTACTACCACCTAGCTGAATAGACAGGGTTTGAGAGGCCAAATAATAACTGCACTCTTCCAAAGATATGTATGTTCTAACTCCCAGAATCTATGAATATGTTATATTACATGGCAGTGGGGAATTAAGGCTGCAGATGAAATTAAGGTTGCTAATCAGTTAAACTTAATATAAAGAGACTCCTTGATTATCTGAGTGGATCCAATGAAATCATAAAGTAATTAAATGGAAAGAGGAAGGGCAAAGAATTAGAATCAGAATGGCATCATGAGACTCATCCAGTTATTGGTGGCTTTATGATGGAAGATAGCCACAAGCCAAGGAGAGTAAGCAGCATATAGATGCTAGAAAAGGCAAGAAAATCATTCTTTCCTAGAACCTCCAGAAAGGAATGTAGACCTACTGACATATTGATTTTAGCCTAGTGAGACACTAAAAACTCTAAGATAATAAACTTGTGTTGTTTTAAGCCATTAGGTTTCTGGTAATTTGTTAGAGCAGAAATAGGAAACTTACATAGGGTTTGTTGAATAAAAATGTATTTGCTGCAAACCTTAGGGATCTTGTATCTAAACCTCCCATTCAATGCAGGAATCAAGCTATTTCAGCTAAAAGAGTATAGTGATGGATAATTTATACTGTGGACAACAAGATGCCATCAATAGTTTTTGAACAGAACATCAAGACAAAACCATTGTTTAAAGTTACCTAATTTGGAGGCTATGCACAAAAGGAACCCAAGTGGTAAGAGCCCTGAGGCACACAGACCAAATTGGTGATGATTAACAGCAAAAGTGGTTAAGAAATTGGTCTGGAGTGACAGTAGTGCCAATGAAATAGTGCAAAAAAATAAAGGATGTATAGAAGGAAAATACACATTATTGAATCCGTACTAAGTCTATGAGTTTCGTTGAGGATTGAGACCACCTTATATGCATTATATCCTTTACAGAACCGAACATTATACAAAGCACATACTAGTTATTCGAAAAATGTTCAGGATTCTCATACTCCTTATTGTGTCTGTGTTGTGATAACTTCCTTTGATCTGCTTCAATTTTATTATATTTTATTTTTATTCAAATTCCAGGTAGTTAACACAGTGTAATATTAGTTTTAGTTATAGAATTTAGTGGTTCAGCACTTACATACAACACTAGGTGCTCATCTCAAGCGAACTCCTTATTCCTCATCACCTGTTTAATTTATCCAGCAACCCTCCTCCCCTCTGATAACCATCCATTTGTTCTCTATAGTGAAGAGTCTGTTTCTTGGTTTGACTCTGTTTTTCCCCTATGATAATTTATTTTGTATCTTAAATTCACATATGAGTGAAATCATATGATATTTGTCTTTCACTGACTGACTTTTTTCACCTAGCACAATACTCTCTAGCTCCATCCACGTTGTTGCAAAAGATTTCATTATTTTTAATTGCTTCCTAATATTCCATTATGTATATATTTATTATATGTATATATAATATTCAATATTATATATGCATATATATATATATGTATAAACACACACATATATATATAACCATATATCTATCTATCTATCTATATATATCTCCATTCATCAGTCAATGGGCATGTGGACTCTTCCATAATTTGCCTATTGTTGATAATGCTGCTATAAACATTGGGGTGCATGTTTCCTTTTGAATTAGTATTTGTGTATCATTTGGGTAAAAACTTAGGGCAATTGCTGGATCATAGGGCAGTTCTATTTTAAACTTTTGGAAGAACTTCCATATTGATTTCCACAGTGCCTGCACAAGTTTTCATTCCCACCAACAGTGTAAGAGGGTTTCCCTTTCTCCACATCTTCTCCAACACCTGTTGTTTCCTGTGGTGTTAAACGTAGCCATTGTCACTTGTGTGAGGTGATATGACATTGTAGTTTTGATTTGCATTTCCCTGATGATGAGTGATGTTAAGCATCTTTTAATGGGTCTGTTGGCTAACAGTACATCTTTAGAAAAAACGTCTACTCATGTTTCTGCCCATATTTTAACTGTATTATTTGTTTTTGGGGTGTTCAGTTGCAGAGGTTCTCTATAGATTTTGGATATTAGCCCTTTATCCAATATGCCATTGGCAAATATCTTCTCCCATACCATATATTGCCTTTTAATTCTGTTGATTGCTTCCTTCCCTTTGCAGAAGCTTTTTATTTTGATGAAGTCACAATAGTTTACCTTTGCTTTTGTTTCTCTTGTGTCAGGAGATGTATTTAGAAAAAAGTTGCTATGGCCAATGTCAAAGGAGTTGCTACTTATATTTTCTAGGATTTTAATGGTTTCCTGTCTCACATTTAGGTCTTTTATCCATTTTGAATTTATTTTTATGTATTATGTAAAAACGTGGTCCAGTTTCATTCTTTTGCATGTTGCTGTTTTCCCAACATTATTTGTTGAAGAGATTTTTTCCATTGTATATTCTTCCTACGTTGTCAAATATTAATTGACCATATACTTGTGGGTTCATTTCTGGATTTTCTATTCTATTCTATTGATCTATGTGTCTCTTTTTGTGCCAGTACCATACTGTCTTGATCACTTCAGTTTTGTAATATAACTTGAAATCCAGAATTCTGATGACTCCAGCTTTGCTTTCTTTTTCAAAGTTGATTTGGCTATTTAGGGGTCTTTTGTGGTTCCACACAAATTTTAGGATTATTTATTCTAGCTCTATGACAAATTCTGGGGCTATTTTGATCGGAATTTCACTAAATATGTAGATTGCTTTTGGTAATAAAGACATTTTATCAATATTTGTTCTTCCAATCCATGAGCATGGAATATCTTTTCATTGCTTTGTGCCATCTTTAATTTCATTCATCAGTGTCATATTTTTCAGAGTACAGATCTTTAACTCTTTGGTTAGGTTTATTCCTAGATATCATATTGTTTGGGCGCAGTTATAAATGGGATTGTTTCCTTAAAATTTCTCTTTCTGCTGCTTCATTGTTGGTGTATAGAAATGCAACAGATTTCTGTACATTGATTTTGTAAACTATGACTTTGCAGAATTTATGTATCAGTTCTGGCAAATTTTTGATGGAGTCCATCAGGTGTTATATATAAAGTATCATGTCCTATGTAAATAGTGGAAGTTTGATTTCCTTCTTGCCAATTTGGATGCCTTTTAATTTCTTTTTCTTGTCTGATGGCTGTGGCTCTGACTTCCATGAATGTGTTAAATAACAGTGTTGAGAGTGGACATCTCTGTCTTGTTCCTGATTATAGAGGAAAGGCTCTGTTTTTCCCAATTGAAGATGAAGTTTGCTGTGCATTTTTCATATATGGACTTTATTATATTGAGGTATGTTTCCTCTAACCCCACTTTGTTGAGGGTTTTTATGAATGGATGTTGTATTTAGTCAAATGCTTTTTCTGCATTTATTGAAAGGATCATATTGTTCTTATACTTTCTTTTATTAATGTGATATCTAAGGTTGATTGATTTGTGAATATTGAAGTGGACTTGCAGCCCAAGGATAAATCCCCCTTGAATGTGGTGTATTATTTGTTTAATGTGCTGTTGGTTTTAATTTGCTACTGTTTTATTGCAAATTGTTACATATTGGCCTGTAGTTCTATTTCTTACTGGACTCTTTATCTTGTTTTAGTATCAGGGTAATGTTGGCCTTGTGAACAGAATGAAATTGGAAGTTTCTCTTCCATTTCCATTTTTGGAATTGTTTGAGAATAATAGGTATTAAGTCTTATTTAAATGTTTGGTAGAATTCCTCTAGGAAGCCATTTAACCATGGACTTCTGTTTGCTGGGAGATTTTTGATTACTGATTTAATATCTTTGCTGATTATGAGTCTATTCAATGTTTCTATTTCTTTCTGTTTTAGTTTTAGTAGTTTATATGTGTATAGGAATTTATCCATCTCATCCAGGTTGTACAATTGTTGGCATATAGTTTTTTTTTTTTAATTTTTTTTTCAATGTTTATTTATTTTTGGGACAGAGAGAGACAGAGCATGAACAGGGGAGGGGCAGAGAGAGAGGGAGACACAGAATCGGAAGCAGGCTCCAGGCCCTGAGCCATCAGCCCAGAGCCCAACGTGGGGCTCGAACTCACGGACTGTGAGATCGTGCCCTGAGCTGAAGTCGGACGCTTAACCGACTGTGCCACCTAGGCGCCCCTTTCTTTATTCTGAAGGTAAGCCTGTATTGCTATATACTTCCCTCTTATGACCTCGTTTGCTGCATCCCGAAGATTTTGGACTGTGGCTTTCACATTTTCATTTGTTTCTGTGTAATTTGTATTTCTTCTTTGATTTCCTAATTGACCCATTCATTCTACAGTAGCATGTTGTTTAACTTCCATGTATTTGTGGTCTCCAAAATTTTTTTTTTTTGTGGGTGGATTCAAGTTTTATGGCACTGTGGTCAGAAAAGTTGCATGGTATGATTTCAATAATTTTGTATTTGTTGAGACCTGATTTGTGACCTAGTATATGATGTATTCTGTTGAATGTCCCATAATCACTTGAAAGGAATGTATATTCATCTGCTTTAGGATGAAATGTTCTGTTTATATCTGTTAAGTCTATCTGGACCAGTGTGTCATTTAAAGACATTGATTACTTCCTGGTTGATTTTCTCCTTATATGATATGCCCATTGCTTCAAGTGGGATATTAAAGTCCCCTGTTACTGTATTATTATCAATGAGTTCCTTTATGTTTGTTATTATTTTATATAGTTGGTGCTCTCCTGTGGGATTCATAAATATTTGCAATTGCTAGGTCTTGTTAGATTGTCTTCTTTATTATGATATAGTGCTCTTCTTCATCTCTTGTTATAGTCTTTGGTTTAAATTCTAGTTTGTATAATAGAAGTATCACTACTCTGGCTTTCTTTCTTTTTTTACTTCCATTTCCATGATAAGTAGTTCTCCATCCCCTCACTTTCAATCTTCAGGTGTCTTTAAGTCTAAAATGAGTCTGGTAAGCAGCACATAAATGGTTATTTTTTTTCTTTATCCATTCTGACACCCTATGTCTTTTGATTGGAGTGTTTATTCCACTTACATTCACAGTAATTATTGATAGATATATAGTTATTGCCATTTTATTATTTATTTTGTCATTTCTTCTTGATATTTTCTCTGATCCTTTCTTATCTTTGTTACTTTAGGTCTTTCCTTTATTCTCAAAGAGTCAACTATAATACTCCTTGCAGGGCTTATTTAGTGGTCATGAACTCCTTTAGTTTTTGTGTCTGTGAAACCCGCTATTCCCCTTTTCTGAATAATAGACTTGCTGGATAGAGGATTCTTAGCTGCAGATTTTTCCCAATAAGCACTTTGAATATACCATGCTATTCCCTTCTGGCTCAGCAAGTTTCTGTTGAGAAATATACAACTAGCCTTAAGGGTTTTCCCTTGTAAGTGAAGGACTTTTCTGGTATGCTGCCTTTCAGATTTTTTTTTCTTTATCACTATATTTTGTAAATTTAGTTAAATATGTCTTGATGTTCCCTGCTTTTGTTGATTTTGATTGGAGTTCTCTGTGCCTCATGGATCTGGATGTCTGTTTTCTTCCCAAGATTAGGGAAATTTTCTGATATTATTTCTTGAAATAACTTTTCTCCTCTTTTTCTCCTTCTTCTTCTTCTGGGACTCCTGTAATACGAATATTATTACATTTGATGGAGTCACTGGTTTCCTTAAGTCTATTGTCATCTTCCATAATTCCTCTCTCCCACTTTGTTTAGCTTTATTATTTTCCATTATTTTGTCTTCTATATCACTTATTGATTCTTTTGCTTCTTCCAGCCTTGTGTTCATCGCATCAAGCCTGTTTCCAATTTCAGTTATTGTATTTTTCATTTCTGACTGATTATTTTTTAACTCTTTTATCTCTGTGGTAAGGGCCTCCCTGAGGTCTTTCATTATTTCCTCAAGCTCAGTGTGTATCTTTATAATTATTACTTTAAATTCTCCATCACTCATTTTACCTTATATCTGTTTTGCTTAGACCTCTGGCTGTGGCCTTATCTTGTTTGTTTGTTTGTTTGTTTGTTTGTTTCATTTTGGATGAATTCCTCTACTTTGGCCTTTTATCTAAGTTTGTGCCTTTTCTGTTTTAGAAAAGCCTGTTATATTTCCTGCTTCTGAGACTAATGCCTTTATGAAGAGGAGTTCATTTTGCTCTATTTTGCTTGGAGAGGAGTTTCTTTTGGCACTGTCTCTTGGGGAAGCACTCTGACAAGAGCAACTAATCTCCTCTCCATGGTGTTACAGACATTTTTCAGATTGCTGTTTCCACACTGTTTGCCTCTGGGTTGTTTGCTTGCCTTCTCTCCAGGAACAGCAGTTGCAGCCTGGTGACTTTTAAAACTCTAGGTTTTGGGGATGTGGTATGGGCAGTGGTGTGCTAATCTTCTTGTGGAGGGTCTTACTATGCTGGCACTGAGGCAGGCTTGATCAATAAGGGCAGCCGTGCTAGAGAGCAGAGGTGTGAGACTTGATGTAAGCAGGTTAGGCAACCAGTGTTGGGCTAAGTTACTTTTTGCAGATGTCTCTGTATTTATGCTAAAGGGAATGGAAAAGAAATGGCACCAGATGGCTTCTTTGTCCCTATAGAGGTGTCTCTGTAAATGTTACCTCTGAGGGATGTGCTCCAAGAAGACAGAATAATCTCCCCTTTGCATGCCTCAGGCATTCCTCAGATTGTGCCATCTGCCTCAGATTGTTTGCCTGCCTCCTCTCAAGGAGTAGGGAAGCACCCTCAGGAGTTTATCACAGCCAAACCCCTGCTGGTGGCAAGAAATCATGAAAATCAGCCCCTCTTGTTTTTCCAGCCAATAGCTTTAAGGAAATGCTCTCCTTGTGCATTTCACAGTGTCCTCCTTTCTCTCTCATCTTTCTCTGCAAAGGTGAGATCACTCTCCTCCACAGTACCCATGTTCTTTTCTCCCCGCAAATCACATCTCTGCACTTCCTACCTTCTTCAATGAGGCTTCTTCTTTCCCTTTAGTTGTGAAGATTGTTTTATTAGTCTTCAAGTTGATTTCTGGGCACCTAGAATGATTTGATAGTCATATAGTTTTGTTAAAGGGACTAGATTAGCCTAGGGAACTCCTAGTATGCCATCATCTTAGCTCCAGCCCATTTTTCCTTCATTTAGTTATTTGTGTATTTGTCTAAGTTCTTTTAAGTTTTCATTAGTCTGTAAGTGACTTGAATAGTTAATAGTTACCACCTATTGAACAATTTATTACATGCCAGACACTACATATATTATCTGAAATAATCCTCAAAACAACCTGTTAAAGTAATCTAAGGGACATTTAAAGAGTTTAAGCATACATTGATCTGAATAGTACAGCACCAAACCAAATATAGCTAAAAGTGCTCCACTGGCAGGAGATAGGTGTGAGGTTTTCACTGAGAAGAGGGAGAGAAGAAAAGCAAAGAAATGATTTGATTTGCTATATAGTTTAAGCGGTTGCTTTATTAGGGAAAACCTCTTTTGGTATTTTTGATTGGTTGTTCTTAAGTTGTATTTTCTCATATTTTAATAAATTGACTATGATTTAGGCTTTTGTTTGCTTATGTATGCTACCAACATATTAGAGCCACCCTAGTCTAATGACCACTTCCTTTAATTACTTTAACAACTCCATAAGGGAGATATTATTATTTCTTTTCTGCATATGTAGAATCTGAGGCTGAGGGCTATTATGTAATTTGTTCAAGATTAAAAAACTAAAAAGTGGTGAATAAGCTATCAGAACCCAAGTATGCCTCATTTCAAAGTACATGCTCTCAAACATCAAACTGTTCCAAGGCTAAGAACTTTATCTTATTTATTTTTCATCTTTTGTAGTACCTAGTATTAGTAGCTTATATTTGTAGTTTCACAGTAAATGTATAAAATATATGTAGGATTGAATGTTGACAAAGTGAATCCTTAGATAGATACAAGGCTTCATAATGTAGAAAGCATTATTTGAAGATGGGATTCATTGAACAAGTGCAATCATCCTCATGGGTTAAATCACCCACATTGCAAAAATAGAATTTAATACATTAGCTGTTGAAAATGCATTAATTGCATTTGATAAGAGAATAGTACTTTCTTTATAAAATGAATACATGACTTTGTTTATTATTGCTTACAAGAAAGACTATACTGTATTTAGATTGAAGAAAAAAAAATCATTACAGGAAGCTATTTAAGAAGATGGGTTAACCTGAAGCCAGCATTCCAGGATATATTCAGTATATATGAAGAGGCATATCATCTTCCTCTGATGAATAAGCATTTTGTAATGTCCAGTGAAATTGGCCTGGAATGTGTCAAACACAAAATAGTACTGGATTGGAAATATCAACTGGTGTTGTTTTAGTAAAGTGAATTGAACAGGGCATAATCATCCCCACCCCACTACTCAAAAAAAATTACAGCCCTCCATCCCCCAAAAAATAGAAAAAAAAGAAAGGAAAAAGAAAATACTACTAGATTTCCTTTAGTGAAGTTGATAAAGATCAGATAAAACTCAGGGAGGTGGGTAGGGCTGCTACATATAAGTGTTCAGGTTGTTCATTGTCAAAGGATGTTTCACCTAAGGGGACACTTTTTACATTGTGGATGGGTACTAACTCATATGAGAAGGCAGCAGGTGCCTTGGAGATTTTACACCTCTCAATCAAGTTCTAGAGCAGAAGAGGAGAACACCATTTTATGTAAACACACACTGGTATATATAGCCACTTACACACTTAGAGCACACATATACACATTCACTGGCAAACACACGTTTAAAGCTGCACCTTCTCTTTGCTGTACTTAACATCTGTCCCTGGAAGTTGCTTTTCTCTCTTCTTCACCATTCTCAGCATCTGATTCTAACCACCCAGAAAGTTTTCATACCTGACACAGTCATCTTATCTGGGGTCAGAGAGAGGGGCTTAAAATACAAACACTTCCTATTGAATGTGTGCTTTAGTATCTACCCAAGGTTCATGTGAGCTGACACGAAAATGACTGCATTTGTGCATGCAGCCAAGGGCTATTACCTCCACAAATATAATCTTTTCTATGTATGGTTCTTCACTTAGTGCAGTAATTTTAAATTTAAATTTTATTTTTTAATTTTTTTTGTAATCTTTACTTATTTTTGAGAGAGACACAGAGTGCGAGTAGGGGAGGAACAGACTCTGGAGCAGGCTCCAGGCTCTGAGCTGTCAGCACAAAGCCTGACATGGAGCTCAAACTCATTAATGGTGAGATCATGATCTGAGCCGAAGTAGGATGCTTAACCACCTGAGCCGCCCAAGCACCCCTGAAATTTAAATTTTAAATAACTCTAATTAATTAATTAATTAATTAATTAATTTTTACTTGGGAAGAATCACTTTGTTTCCAATTTATACAATGTCCCTAACTGAAGGGCAGTGCTATGTACAATGGAGAATTAAGGACAAAATAGAGTGAAAGAGGATGATAAAACATGTTTCACAGATGTACTTTGTAACTGATTATCTCCTTTCTTCAGCATCATTTATTAGTTGTAACTTATTTCTGTGCAGTTACAATGTGTTATGTAGTGGAGATACAGAAAATGGTAAGGCATAAGTCCTGTCCTTGAGGAATTTATAGTTTGGGATTATAAAGGATAGTGAACAGAATCATGCCACTTAACCTTTCTGAGCAACTTTACATAAATTAACAAACTCTTTGCCCTGTACTCCAACATAATGCAGTCATGTTTGGTACCTAGTATAGTTAAGGTTTCATTGTTTCCCATCTGAGATCTGATTTCATTTTTTATTTTTATTTTTATTTTTATATAACTTATTGTCAAATTGGTTTCGATACAACACCCAGTGCTCATCCCAACAGGTGCCCTCCTCAATGCCCATCACCCACTTTCCGCTCTCCCCCGCCCCTCATAAACCCTCAGTTTGTTCTTGGTATTTAAGAGTCTCTTATGGTTTGCCTCCTTCCCTCTCTGTAACTTTTTCCCCCTCCCCCCCATGGTCTTCTCTTAAGTTTCTCAGAATCCACAAATGAGTTAAACCATATTGTGTCTGTCTTTCTCTGCCTGACTTATTTCACTTAGCATAATACTCTCCAGTTCCATCCATGTTGCTACAAATGGCCGTGTTTCATTCTTTCTCATTGCCAAGTAGTATTCCATTATATATATATATATATATATATATATACACACATATATATACATATTCCACATATATATTCCATTATATATATATTCCATATATATATATCACATATATATTCCATATATATATGTCACATATATATTCCATATATATATATATATATCACATCTTTATCCATTCATCAGTTGATGGACATTTGTGCTCCCAACCCAGCATAAGAAGAGAAATAATAAAGATCAGAGCAGAAACAAACAATATAGAATCTAAAAATACAGTAGAGCAGATCAATGAAACCAAGAGTTGGTTTTTTGAAAAAATAAACAGGGGCGCCTGGGTGGCTCAGTCGGTTAAGCGGCCGACTTCGGCTCAGGTCATGATCTCACGGTCAGTGAGTTCAAGCCCCGTGTTGGGCTCTGTGCTGACAGCTCAGAGCCTGGAGCCTGTTTCAGATTCTGTGTCTCCCTGTCTCTGACCCTCCCCCATTCATGATCTGTCTCTCTCTGTCTCAAAAATAAATAAACGTTAAAAAAAAGAAAAAAATAAACAAAATTGATAAACCTCTAGCCAGGCTTCTCAAAAAGAAAAGGGAGAGGACCCAAATAGATAAAATCACAAATGAAAATGGATTTATTACAACCAATCCCTCAGAAATACAAGCAATTATCAGTGAATACTATAAAAAATTATATGCCAACAAACTGGACAACCTGGAAGAAATTGACAAATTCCTAAATACCCACACACTTCCAAAACTCAAACAGGAAGAAAGAAAATTTGAACAGACCCATAACTAGTGAAGAAATTGAATCAGTTATCAAAAATCTCCCAACAAATAAGAGTCCAGGACCAGATGGCTTCCATGAGGAATTCTACCAGACAATTAATCATAGATAATACCTATCCTTCTCAAGCTATTCCAAGAAATAGAAAGGGAAGGAAAACTTCCAGACTCATTCTATGAAGCCAGCATTACTTTGATTCCCAAACCAGACATAGACCCAGTAAAAAAGAGAACTACAGGCCAATATCCCTGATGAATATGGATGCAAAAATTCTCAACAAGATACTAGCAAATCAAATTCAACAGCATATAAAAAGAATTATTCACCATGGTCAAATGGGATTCATTCCTGGGATCCATGGCTGGTTCAATATTCTCGAATCAATCAACATGATACATCACATTAATAAAAGAAAAGATAAGAACCATGTGATCCTGTCAATCGATGCAGAAAAAGGATTTGATGAAATACAGCATCCTTTCTTAATAAAAGCTTTCAAAATGTCAGATTTCCAAAATGATCAGAATTAAGCATGCTCAGCATATGTAAGTTTGGATAAATGACTTAAGTTGTGGAAAACAATGGCAATTTGACAGTCCTTAAAATTCATTTGTGGAAACCTGTGTCTTCAAAGGTCCCTGGAAGTATAGGATGATTTGTTCACATGAATGTACTTTGTTGTACAGCATATGAAACCAAGGATACTTCCAATTTTGAGTGACTTCCCTTGCTTGATTCACTGATGGATGAATAGCATTAATGTCAATGAAATAACAAGGATTTCAATGAAATAACCCCAATGAAGGTGTTCAATCAATCCCTGTATCCAAGATTATATTTAAACTTCCATGACGATATAAACTTATGATTTAACCTTGTAAGAAGGAGTGAGTGGAAAAAAGTATCATGTGGAGGAAAAGGAGTGCTAGGGCGGTTTAAAAATATTATGAGAGTCAAGCCTGCTACAGCAGGGACTGGACATTTACAGATCGTCATTATAATAGGGCCATAATCAAGGTGAGGGTGCATAATACTAAACATTTGTGATGGGGATATGTTTTCATTATCAAGAGTTGAGGACAAAGGCATGAACTTTCTGTTTTTGACTACCCTACTTTGGGGTCATATCTGAAGATTACATGTTTCTGAAAGAAATACCAGCAGACAAAAAAGATCCAGACAATGAACATAACTGGGAATATATGTCAGAGAAGAGGAAACTGGTATAAAAACACACACACGTTGTGTTCTAGAGTGACTGGTAAAACAGTTTACATTCCCACCAGCAGTGCAGGAGGGTTCCCCTTTCTCCACATCCTCACCAACACCTTATGTTTTTTGCGTTGTTGATTTTAGCCATTATGATAGTTGTGAGATGATATCTCATTGTAGTTTTGATTTGAATTTCCCTGATGAGTGATGTTGAGCATTTATTCATATGTCTATTGACCATCCATGTGTCTTCTTTGGAAAAATATCTCTTCAAGTCTTCTGTCCAATGTTTAATTGGATTACACATTTTTTGGGTCTTAAGATTTATAACTTCTTTATACACTTTATACGAGCCCTTTACCAGATATGTCATTTGCAAATGTCTTCTCCCATTTCATAGATTGCTTTTTAGTTTTGTTGATTGTCTCTGCGTTGTGCTGAAGCTTTTTAGTTTGATGAAGTCCCAATAGTTTATTTTTGCTTTTGTTTTCCTTGTTAAGGAGATATACCCAGAAAGAGGTTGCTATGGCCAATATCAAAGAAATTACTGACTGTGTTCTTCTCTGGGAGTTTTATGGTTTCAGGTCTTACATTTAGGTATTTAATCTATTTTGAATTTATTTTCATGTGGTCCAGAAAAACTATGGAGTTTCCTCAAAAAAAAAATATAGAACTACCTTATGCTCCAGCAATTTCACTACTATATATTTACATAAAGAATACAAAATATGAATTCAAAAGGATATATGCACCGTGATTTTAATATCAGTGTTATCTACAATAGGCAAATTATGTAAAGAGCCCATACATTTATCAGGGGATTTTTCAGTAGACACTATTGAAGACAGAAAGGAGTTGCATTGTATATTCAAGGTGCTGAATGGGAAAAATCTGCAGCCAAGAATCCTATATCCAGCAAGGCTATCATTCATAATAGGAGAGATAAAGAGTTTCCCAGACAAATAAAAACCAAAAACGTTCTTGACTAGTGAAACAACTCTGCAATAAATATTAAAAAGATACAAATTATTACATCATACACCTAAAACATGGTGGAAGACGAGTAAAAAATTGGTTCAAACTCAAGCAACCATTGACATAATATATACTGTGATATTCATAAGATGTTATATACATACCTAAGGTAACTACATATCAAAAACAAGTAATATGCAAGCATAAAGAGAAAAAAAATCCAAGTATATCAGTAAAGAAAGCCAAAAACCCATAAAAACAGCAAGAGAAGAAAGGATCAGATAAAAACTACGAGACAACTACAAAACAAGTAACAAAATAGCAATAAATATACATCTGTTGATAATTGAATGTAAATGGGCTAAATGCTCCAATCAAAGACATAGGGTGACAGAATAAAAAAAAAAGATGCATCTATATGCTGCCTAAAACAGACCTCATTTCACACCTGCAGATTGAAAGTGAGGGATGGAAAAAACGCTATCATGCAAATGGACATCAAAAGAAAACCAGACAATCAATTCTTATATTGGACAAACTAGAATTTAAAACAAAGACTGTAATAAGAGGCAAAAAAGGACACTAAATATGTAATCATAAATGGAACAATCCAATAAGAAGATAATATAATGATAAATATTATGCACTCAACATGGGAGCACCCAAATAACATGAAACTGTAAAAAAAAACATAAAATTAATAAAAATGATAATAATAATAATAATAAAATAATACTAGGGGACTTTAACACCCCACTTATATCAGTGGAGAGAACATTTATTTTTATATTTTTTTTGGGGGGGGGATAAAGCACGTAGCATAAGTGACTTTATATTGGGCCTATTGTCCTGTTTTTTTTTTTATTTATATATGAAATTTATTGTCAAATTGGTTTCCATACAACACCCAGTGCTCATCCCAAAAGGTGCACTCCTCAATACCCATTACCCACCCTCTCCTCCGTCCCACCCCCCATCAACCCTTAGTTCGTTCTCAGTTCTCAACAGTCTCTTATGCCTTGGCTCTCTCCCACTCTAACCTCTTTTTTTTCTTTTCCTTCCCCTCCCCCATGGGTTCCTGTTAAGTTTCTCAGGATCCACATAAGAGTGAAACCATATGGTATGTGTCTTTCTCTGTATGGCTTATTTCACTTAGCATCACACTCTCCAGTTCCATCCACATTGCTACAAAAGACCATATTTCATTTTTCCTCATTGCCACGTAGTATTCCATAGTGTATATAAACCACAATTTCTTTATCCATTCATCAGTTGATGGACATTTAGGCTCTTTCCATAATTTGGCTATTGTTGAGAGTGCTGCTATGAACATTGGGGTACAAGTGCCCCTATGCATCAGTACTCCTGTGTCCCTTGGATAAATTCCTAGCAGTGCTATTGCTGGGTCGTAGGGTAGGTCTATTTTTAATTTTCTGAGGAACCTCCACACTGCTTTCCAGAGCGGCTGCACCAATTTGCATTCCCACCAACAGTGCAAGAGGGTTCCCATTTCTCCACATCCTCTCCAGCATCTAGAGTCTCCTGATTTGTTCATTTTGGCCACTCTGACTGGCGTGAGGTGATACCTGAGTGTGGTTTTGATTTGTATTTCCCTGATAAGGAGCGACGCTGAACATCTTTTCATGTGCCTGTTGGCCATCTGGATGTCTTCTTTAGAGAAGTGTCTATTCATGTTTTCTGCCCATTTCTTCACTGGGTTATTTGCTTTTCGGGTGTGGAGTTTGGTGAGCTCTTTATAGATTTTGGATACTAGCCCTTTGTCCGATATGTCATTTGCAAATATCTTTTCCCATTCCGTTGGTTGCCTTTTAGTTTTGTTGGTTGTTTCCTTTGCTGTGCAGAAGCTTTTTATCTTCATAAGGTCCCAGTAATTCACTTTTGCTTTTAATTCCCTTGCCTTTGGGGATGTGTCGAGTAAGAGATTGCTACGGCTGAGGTCAGAGAGGTCTTTTCCTGCTTTCTCCTCTAGGGTTTTGATGGTTTCCTGT
>NW_024420424.1:5836008-5915238 GCF_014898765.1 Herpailurus yagouaroundi | reverse complement strand
TATTCGGCGCATAGACATTTATAATTGTTAGCTCTTCCTGATGGATAGACCCTGTCACTATTATATAATGTCCTTCTTCATCTCTTGTTACAGCCTTTAATTTAAAGTCTAGTTTGTCTGATATAAGTATGGCTACTCCAGCTTTCTTTTGGCTTCCAGTAGCATGATAAATAGTTCTCCATCCCCTCACTCTCAATCTAAAGGTGTCCTCAGGTCTAAAATGA
Source organism: Herpailurus yagouaroundi (assembly GCF_014898765.1). Classification (NCBI taxonomy): domain Eukaryota; kingdom Metazoa; phylum Chordata; class Mammalia; order Carnivora; family Felidae; genus Herpailurus; species Herpailurus yagouaroundi. The sequence goes on along the minus strand of NW_024420424.1, from coordinate 5,915,014 downwards.
GTCTCTTGTAGACAGCAAATAGATGGGTCTTGTTTTTTTATCCATTCTGATACCCTATGTCTTTTGGTTGGCGCATTTAATCCATTTACATTCAGTGTTATTATAGAAAGATATGGGTTTAGAGTCATTTTGATGTCTGTATGTTTTATGCTTGTAGTGATGTCTCTGGTACTTTGTCTCACAGGGTCCCCCTTAGGATCTCTTGTAGGGCTGGTTTAGTGGTGACAAATTCCTTCAGTTTTTGTTTGTTTGGGAAGACCTTTATCTCACCTTCTATTCTAAATGACAGACTTGCTGGATAAAGGATTCTCGGCTGCATAATTTTTCTGTCTAGCACACTGAAAATCTCGTGCCAATTCTTTCTGGCCTGCCAAGTTTCAAAAGAGAGATCAGTCACGAGTCTTATAGGTCTCCCTTTATATGTGAGGGCACGTTTACCCCTTGCTGCTTTCAGAATTTTCTCTTTATCCTTGTATTTTGCCAGTTTCACTATGATATGTCGTGCAGAAGATCGATTCACGTTATGTCTGAAGGGAGTTCTCTGTGCCTCTTGGATTTCAATGCCTTTTTCCTTCCCCACTTCAGGGAAGTTCTCAGCTATGATTTCTTCAAGTACCCCTTCAGCACCTTTCCCTCTCTCTTCCTCCTCTGGGATACCAATTATGCATATATTATTTCTTTTTAGTGTATCACTTAGTTCTCTAATTTTCCCCTCATACTCCTGGATTTTTTTATCTCTCTTTTTCTCAGCTTCCTCTTTTTCCATAACTTTATCTTCTAGTTCACCTATTCTCTCCTCTGCCTCTTCAATCCGAGCCGTGGTGGTTTCCATTTTGTTATGCATTTCGTTTAAAGCGTTTTTCAGCTCCTCGTGACTGTTCCTTAGTCCCTTGATCTCTGTAGCAAGAGATTCTCTGCTGTCAGCTATACTGTTTTCAAGCCCAGCGATATATTTTATGACTATTATTCTAAATTCACTTTCTGTTATATTATTTAAATCCTTTTTGATCAGCTCATTAGCTGTTGTTATTTCCTGGAGATTCTTCTGAGGGGAATTCTTCCGCTTGGTCATTTTGGATAGTCCCTGGCGTGGTGAGGACCTGCAGGGCACTTCCCCTGTGCTGTGGTGTATAACTGGAGTTGGTGGGCGGAGCCGCAGTCAGACCTGATGTCTGCCCCCAGCCCACCGCTGGCGCCACAATCAGACTGGTGTGTGCCTTCTCTTCCCCTCTCCTAGGGGCGGGATTCACTGTGGGGTGGGGTGGCCTGTCTGGGCTACTTGCACACTGCCAGGCTTGTGATGCTGGGGATCTGGCGTCTTAGCTGGGGTGGGTAGGCAAGGTGCACAGGGGCAGGAGGGGCAGGCTTAGCTTGCTTCTCCTTAGGTGATCCACTTCAGGAGGGGCCCTGTGGCAGCAGGAGGGAGTCAGATCCGCTGCCGGAGGTTTGGCTCCACAGAAGCGCAGAGTTGGGTGTTTTCGCGGAGAGAGCAGTTTCCCTGGCAGGAACTGGTTCTCTTTGGGATTTTGGCTGGGGGATGGGCGGGGAAGATGGCGCTGGCGAGTGCCTTTGTTCCCCACCAAACTGAGCTCTGTCATCCGGGGGCTCAGCAGCTCTCCTTCCCTTTGTCCTCCAGCCTTCCCGCTTTCTGAGCAGAGCTGTTAACTTATGACCTCCCAGCCGCTAAGTCGCGCTTGCTGTCGGAACACAGTCCGTCAGGCCCCTCCGCTTTTTGCCAGCCAGACTCGGGGGCTCTGCTTGGCCGGGAGCCGCCCCTCCGTCCCGGCTCCCTCCCGCCAGTCCGTGGAGCGCGCACCGCCTTTCCACCCTTCCTACCCTCTTCCGTGGGCCTCTCGTCTGTGCTTGGCTCTGGGGACTCCGTTCTGCTAATCCTCTGGTGGTTTTCTGGGTTATTTAGGCAGGTGTAGGTGGAATCTAAGTGATCAGCAGGACGCGCAGTGAGCCCAGCGTCCTCCTATGCCACCATCTTCCCTCCTCTCTGGGACAGGACATTTAAACAGATAAACAATAAGCAAACAGTGGCTTGAATGACACATTGGACCAAATGGACTTAACACGTATATTCAGAACATTTCATCCTAAAACAGCAGAATACACATTTTTATCAAGTGCACATGGAAGCATTATCTAGAATAAACTACATATTATCCACAAAATAAGTCTCAACAAATTCAAAAAGATCAAAGTCATACCATGCACCTTTTCTGACCTCAATGCTTAAACTAGGAAATCAAACACAAGAAAAAAATCTGAAAAGAGCACAAACACATAGAGGTTAAATAACATGCCATGAAACAATGAATGAATGGTAGACAAAGACATCAATGAATAAATAAAAAATTACATGAAAACTAATGAAAATAAAAATACAATGATCAAAAATCTCTGGGAGGCAGCAAAAGGAGTTCTAAGAAGTAGGTTAATAGCAATACATGTCTAAATCTAGAAATAAGAAAAATCTCACATAAACAACCTAACCTTATACCTAAATGAGTAAGAAAAAGACTAAACAAAACCCAAAACCAGCAGAAGGAAGGAAATAATAAAGATTAGAGACATTTATTAGAATAAATAACTGATTTACTTATTAGATAAATAGATGAAATATAAACCAAAAAAAAAAAAACACCCAGAAACAAAACAAAACAAACAAACAAACAAAACACCTACAGGCCAATATCTCTGAAGAAAATAGATGCAAAAATCCTAGACAAAATATTAGCAAACTGAATCTAACAATACTTTAAAAATATCATTCACCACGTTCAAGTGGGATTTTTTCCTGGGTTGCAAGTGTGCTTCAACTTTCTCAAATCAATCAACATGATACATTAAATCAGTAAGAGAAGGATAAAAACGATATGATTATTTCAATAGATGCAGAAAAAGCATTTAACAAAGAACAACATCCATTCATAAAAAAAAAAAAACTCGCAACAAAGTAGTTCTAGAGGGAACATATCTCAACAAAATTCAGTCGTTACATGAAAAACCACCAACTAATATCATATTTCACAGGGAAAAAGTGAGAGCTTTTCCTCTAAAGTCAGGAAGACGACAGGGATGCCCACTCTCACCACTGTTGTTCAACATAGTCCTGAAAGTCCTAGCCACAGCAAACAAGAAAAAAAAAACACATTCAAATGGGTAAGGAAGTAAAACTTTCACTATTTGTAGATGACATGATACTATATATAGAAAACTGGAATCATTCCACCAAAAATTGCTAGAACTGATACCTGAATAGGGTAATGTTGCAGGACACAAAATTAATGTACAGAACTCTGTTGCATTTCTATATACTAGTAATGAAGCAGAAGAGAGGAATTAAGAAAAGAATCCTGGAATTCCTGGGTGGCTTAGTCAGAAGAGCATGGGACTATTGATTCCTGGGTTGTGAGTTCAAGCCCCACTTGCCCCACTTTGGATGTAAACATTACTTAAAAATAAATAAATAAATAAATAAATAAATAAATAAACAAACAAATAAATAAATCTTTAAATAAAGGAAATGATCTCATTTACAATTCAACAAAAATAGCAAAATACCTAGGACTCAACCAAAGTGTTGAGGACCTGTACCCTAAAAACTATACATTGTTGGAAGAAATTAAAGATGTACCCTGAAAACTATCCATTGATAAAAGAAATTGAAAATGACACAAAGAAATGGAAAGAACATTCAAACTCATGGGTTGGAGGAACAAATATTGTTAAAATGTCTATAATATCCAAAGCAATCTACACATTATATGCAGTCCCTATCAAAATACCAACAGCATTTTCCACAGAGCTAGAACAAACAATCTTAAAATTTGCATGAAACCACAGAAGACCCTGAATAGCCAAAGCAATCTTGAAAAAGAAAAGCAAACTGGAGGTAATATATTTCCAGACTTCAAGTTATACTAAAAAGCTGTAGTGATCAAAACACTATGGTATTGGCACAAAAATAGACACATAGATCAATGGAACAGAATAGAAAACTCAGAAATAAACCCACAATTACTTGGTCAACTAATCTTGGAGAAAGCAGAAAGGAGTACACAACGGGGAAAAGAATGTCTCTTCAATAAATAGTGTTGGGAAAACTGGTCATTTACATGCAAAATTAATGAACTGGTCCACTTTCTTAAACCATACACAAAAGTAAATTAAAAATGGAATAAAGACCTAAATGTGAGACCCAAAACCATAAAAATCCTAGAAGAGAGGACAGGCCATAATTTCTCTGACATTGGTCCTAAAAATATCTTTCTTGATATATCTCCTGAGGCAATGTAAACTAAATTTAAAATAAACTATTGGGACTACATCAAAATAAAAAGTTTCTGTTCCTGGAAGGGAATTATGAAGAAAAATGAAAGGCAATTTATGAAATGAGAGAAGAGATTTGCAAATTACATATCGAAAAAATGATCAGTAAGAATTTATAAAACTCAACACTAAAAAACAAATAATCCAATTAAAAATAGGTATAAGACATAAGTAGATATATCTCTAAGGAAGACATCCAGATGGCCAACAGACACATGAAAAGATTCTCATCATCATTTACCATCAGGGAAATGCAAATCAAAGTTACAATGAGATATCACCTCACACCAGTCAGAATACTTAAATCAACAACACAAGAAACAACAGGTGTTGGTGAGGATGTGGAAAAAGGGGAACCCTCTTGCACAGTTGTGGGAATCCAAAAGGTACAGCCACTCTGGAAAACAGTATGTAGGTTCCTTAAATAGCTAAATATAGAACTACCCTATGATCCAGCAATTGCGCTCCTAGGTATTTACAGAAAGAATACAAAAATACTAATTCAAAGAGATACATTCACCCCAACGTCTACAGCAGCATTATTTACAATAGCCAAAGTATAAGAACATACCAAGTGTCCATCAATTGATGAATGGATAAAAATGTAACACACACACACACGCACGCACACACACACAGAGGAATATTACTCAGCCATAAAAAAGAATGAAATCTTGCCATTTGCAAAGACATGGATAGAACTAGAGAATATTATGCTAAGTGAAGTAAGTCAGTCAGAGAAAGATAAATACCATGTGATTTCACTCATATGTGGGATTTAAGAAATGAAATAAATGAGCAAGGGAAAAAAATAGAGGCAAAACAAGAAGCAAATTCTTAACTGTAGAAAGCAAACTGATGGTTACCAAGGGGAAGATGGGTGGGGGGATAGGTTAAATAGGTGATGGTGATTAAAGAGTGCACTTGTTGTGATGAGCACCAGGTACTGTATGGAAGTGTTGAATTACTATATTGTACACCTGGAACTAATATTACACTGTATATTAATAAACTGGAATTAAAATAAAAACTTATGGGCATCTGGGTGGCTCATTTGGTTAAGCGTCTGGTTCTTGATTTCAGCTCAGGTCATGATCTCACCGTTTGCAGGATGGAGCTCCATATCAGACTCTGTGCTGATGGTACTGCAGAGCCTGGTTATTATTATCTCTCCCTCCCTTTCTGCCTTTCCCCCACTCACATGTGTGATCTCTCTCTCAAAAATAAATACAAATCATTAAAAAATAAATAAAATGAAAACTTAAAAAATATGCACTCAAGAGCCTATCCTTGCATTTTAATCTCTCCATGGTATGATCTTATCTTTCCCTTCAGGAAGCTTTTTCCTTTCTTTGGAACTTACCATCCCCTTCTCTTTCCATAAGAAATATATATATTTAATCAGAGTGTAGTTGACACACAATGTTACATTAGTTGTAAGCGTACAACATAGTGATTGGACAGTTCTGTGTATTATGCTATGCTCACCACAAGCGTAGCTACTATGTGTCACTATACAATGGTATTACAATATCATTGACTATATTTGCTGTGCTGTACCTTTCATCCCCATTATTTATTCATTCCATAACTGGAAACCTGTACCTCCCACTCCCTTTCACCCATTTTTCACGTGTCCCCATCCCCTCCTATATGGCAACCACTGTATTTATGGGTCTGTTTTTGCTTTTTTTTCTATACCCATTTCTTCTGTTTTTAGATTCCACATATAAGTGAAATAATATGGTATTTTTCTTTCTCCGTCTGACTTATCTTACTCATCATAATACCTTCTGGGTCCATTCATATTGTCACAAATTACAAGATTATATATATATATATATATACATATATATATATATATATATATATATATATATACATATACACCACATCTTATTTATCCATTAATCTATTAACAGACACTTAGGTTCCTTCTACATCTTGGCTATTGTAAATAATGCTGCAATGAATATAGAGGAACACATATCTTTTTGAATTAGTATTTTCACTTTTTTTGGATAAATACCCAGTAGTGCAACTACTGGGTCATATAGTATTTCTACTTTTAATTTTTGAAGAACCTCCATACTATTTTCCACAATGGGTGCACCAATTTATATTCCCATTAATGCACCAGGATTCCTTTCCCTCCACATTTTAACCAACATTTATTTCTTGTCTTTTTGACACTATACATTCTGACATGTGTAAGGTAATATCTAATTGTGGTTTTGATTAGCATTTCCCTGATGATTAATGATGTTAAACAGGTTTTCATGTGTCTACTGGCCATATGTATATCTTCTTTGGAAAAATGTCTATTCAAGTACTCTGTCCTTGTTTTAATCAGATTGTTTTGTTTGTTTATTTTCTGGTGTTGAGTTCTATAAGTTCACTGTATATTTTGGGTACTAACCCCATATCAGACATATGTTTTGCAAACATATTTTCCCATTCATTAAGCTGCCTTTTCATTTTGTTGATGGTTTCCTTTGCTGTGAAAAAGCTTTTTACATTTTTTTTTGTATGAAGCTTGATAGTTCAGGTTTGTTTCTGTTTCCCTTGCATGAAGAGACATATTTTTAAAAATGTTGCTTAGGTTTATGTCAAAGGGATTGCTGCTTATGTTTTCTTCCAGGAGTTCTATGGTTTCAGGTGTCACATTTAGGTCTTTAATCAATTTTGAGTTTATAATTGTGTATAATGTAAGAAAGTGATTATGTTTCATTTTTATTGCATGCAGCTGTCCAGTCCCAGCAGTATTTAATGAAGAGACTGTCTTTTCCCCCATTATATATTCTTGCCTCCTTTGTCATAGATTAATTGAACATATAAGTGTGGGTTTATTTCTGGGCTCCCTATTCCGTTCCATCGATCCATGTGTCTATTTCTCTGCCAGTACTGTACTGCTTTTATTATTCTAGCTTTGTAGTATATCTTGAAATCTGGGACTGTGATACCTCTAGCTTTGTTTTTATTTCTCATGATTGCTTTGGTTATTTGGGGTCTTTTGTGGTTCCATGTATCATTTAGGATAATTTTGCTAGCTCTCTGAAATATACTATTTGTATTTTGATAAATATTGCTTTGAATCTATAGATTTCTTTGGGTAATAAGGGCCTTTTAATGATATTAATTATTCTAAGCCAAAGTATATCCAACCCAATGGTATATATTCCAATCCAAATCTTCCAATCCAATGGCATATCTTACCATTTGTTTGTGTTGTCTTCAATTTCTTTTATTAATGTTTTATACTTTCCATGTATAGGTCTTTTACCTATTTAGTTAAGTTTGCTCATAGGTATTTTATTATTTTTTGTTTCAATTGTAAATTGAATTGTTTTCTTCATTTCTCTTTCTTCTATTTTGTTATTAGTGTGTAGAAACATAACCATAAATCCTATATATTCTTCAAGGTTCAGCTCAAGTGCCTGACATATTCTCTACATGCAACCATTCATTTACCTATTCATTCATTCAGTCAAGAGATATTTAATTATTTTGTTACTGAGTCAGCTATTGTAGGTTTCTACAACTGGAAGTGATCTATGTTCTCCGAATTCTCTTAGCAAGTTGTTTGTAACTTTTTAATGGCACTTACCTAATTTGGACTATGATTTCTATGAGAAATAACTTATCTTTCTTAAGCACCATGAAGGAAGAAACCATGTTTATTTATCTTCGTATACCTCACGATGACCTGAACATAGCTGGTATGTATTTTTTTCTGACGATCTCTGACACCTTGAGGAACTCCAGAACTTCCCTATTTCCCTTGTTTCAAATTTGTTATTTCCAGGATATGCCAAGAGAGTCACTGCATCAATCACAGCCAGATAATTTGGTGAATGATTTTCTGATGAAGTCCACATTTACCAGAATTAAACATTTCTGAATGTTTTGTACTTCACACAAATAACACTTCCAAAAATATTTCCAGTTTGTTGAACAGTTATGACCACACTAAAACAAACAATTAGAGTTAAGATTTCAAATAGTCCAAAGATACCACTGTGTTAAATGGACAGCAAGATATCAAGGATGGAACAATTTTTTAAAGATATGTCTTTCCTAAAGCATCAAGTCTCCATTCTGATAAAGAGAACACTCTAGGTGCTTTTCATATAGAGTTTGGGCAATTAGACTTATACAGTTAGTAGCTCAACCTGTGGAATGCCTTTGCTGAAACTGAACTAGTTTTCACTGGCAAAAACAAAAACAAAAACAAAAACAAAAAATAAATCACCTGCTAATGAAAGGGGATTCCCCCAGAAATCCCTATTGTCCTATGAGGAGAGGTCCAGGCCAATTTTTTTAAATTTAATTATTTTTTTCCATTTAAATCCAAATTAGTTAGTATATAGTGAAACAATGATTTCATGAGTAGATTCCTTAATGCCCCTTACCAATTTAGCCCAACCACCCTCCCACAACCACTCTGGTAACCCTCAGTTTGTTCTCCATATTTGTGAATCTCTTATGTTTTGTCCCACTCCCTGTTTTTATATTATTTTTTCCCTTCCCTTATGTTCATCTCTTTTGTCTCTTAAAGTCCTCATATGAGTGAAGTCATATGATTTTTTATCTGACTGGCTAATTTCACTTAGCATAATACCCTCTAGTTCCATCCACGTAGTTGCAAATGATAAGATTTCATTCTTTTTGATTACCGAGTAATACTCCATTGTGTGTATATATATATATATATATATATATATATACCACTACTTCTCTATCCATTCATCCATCGATAGGCATTTGGGCTCTTTCCATTCTTTGGCTATTGTTGATAGTGCTGCTATAAACATGGGGGTGCATGTGTCCTTTCGTAACAGCACACCTATATCCCTTGGATAAACGCCTAGTAGTGCAATTGCTGGGTTGTTGAGTAGTTCTATTTTTAGCTTTTTGAGGAACTTCCATACTGTTTTCCAGAGTGGCTGAACCAGCTCGCATTCCCACCAACAATGCAAAAGAGATCCTCCTTCTTTGCATCCTTGCCAACATCTGTTGTGGCCTGAGTTGTTAATGTTAGCCATTCTGACAAGTGTAAGGTGATATCTCATTGTGGTTTTGATTTATATTTCCCTGATGATGAATGATGTTGAGCATTTTTTCATTTGTCAGTTGGCCATCTGGATGTCTTCTTTGGAGAAGTGTCTATTCATGTCTTTTGCCCATTTCTTCACTGGATTATTTGTTTTTTTGGGTGTTGAGTTTGATAAGTTCTTTATAGATTTTGGATACTAGGCTTTTATCTGATATGTCACGTGCAAATATCTTCTCCCATTCTGTCGGTTGCCTTTCAGTTTTGCTGATTGTTTCCTTCGCTGTGCAGAAGCTTTTTATTTTGATGAGGTCCGAGTAGCTCATTTTTGCTTTTGTTTCTCTTGCCTCTGGAGAGGTGTTGAGTAAGAAGTTGATGTGGCCAAGACCAAAGAGGTTTTTGCCTGCTTTCTGCCTGAGGATTTTGATGGATTCCTGTCTTACATTTGGGTCTTTCATCCATTTTGAGTTTATTTTTGTGTATGGTGTAAGAAAGTGGTCCAGGTTCATTCTTCTGCATGTCGCTGTCCAGTTTTCCCTGCAGCACTTGCTGAGGAGACTGTCTTTATCCCATTGGCTATTCTTTCCTGCTTTGTCAAAGATTAGTTGGCCATACATTTGTGGTTCCATTTCTGGGTTCTCTGTTCTGTTCCACTAATCTGAGCGTCTGTCCTTGTGCCAGTACCATACTGTCTTGATGATTACAGCTTTGTAGTATAGCTTGAAGTCTGGGATTGTGATGCTTCCTACTTTGGTTTTCTTTTTCAAGATAGTTTTGGCTATTCAGCGTCTTTTCTGGTTGCATACGAATTTTAGGATTATTTGTTCTAGTTCTGTGAAGAATGCTGGTGTTACTTTGATAGGGATTGCATTGAATATGTAGATTGCTTTGGGTAGTATCGACATTTTAACAATATTTGTTCTTCCTATCCAGGAGCATGGAATCATTTTCCATTTTTTTTGTGTCTTCTTCAATTTCTTTCATAAGCTTTCTATAGTCTTCAGTGTATAGATTTTTGACCTCTTTGGTTAGATTTATTTCTAGGTATTTTATATTTTTATGTGCAACTGTAAATGGGATCAATTCCTTGGTTTCTCTTTCTGTCACTTCGTTGTTGGTGTACAGGAATGCAACGGATTTCTGTGCATTGGTTTCAGATCCTGCAACTTTGCTGAATTCATGAATCAATTCTAGCAGTTTTTTTGTGGAATCTTTTGTGTTTTCCATATAAAGTATCATGTCATTTGCAAAGAGTGAAAGTTTGACTTCCTCCTGGCCAATTTGTGTGCCTTTTATTTCTTTGTGTTGTCTGATTGCAGAGTCTAAGATGTCCAATACTATGTTGAATAACAGTTGGGAGAGTGGACATCCCTGTCTTGTTCCTGACCTTAGTGGGAAAGCTCTGTTTTTCCCCATTGAGGATGATATTTGCATTGGGTCGTTCATATATGGCTTTTCTGATCTCGAGGTATGCTCCTTCTGTCCCTACTTTCTTAAAGTTTTTTTTATCAAGAAAGGATGCTGTATTTTGTCAAATGCTTTCTCTGCATCTATTGAGAGGATCATATGGTTCTTGTCCTTTCTTTTATTGATGTGATGAATCACGTTAATTGTTTTGTGGATATTGAACCAGCCCGCATCCCAGGTATAAATCCTGCTTGGTCATGGCAAATAATTTTTTAAATGTATTGTTGGGTCCTGTTGGCTAGTATCTTGTTGAGGATTTTTGCATCCACTTTCATCAGAGAAATTGGTCTATAGTTCTCCTTTTTAGTGGATCTCTGTCCGGTTTTGGAATCGAGGTAATACTGGCTTCATAGAAAGAGTTTGGAAGTTTTCCTTCCATTTCTATTTTTTGGAACAGCTTCAAGAGAGTAGGTGTTAACTCTTCCTTAAATGTTTGGTAGAATTTCCCTGGAAAGCCATCTGTCCCTGGACTCTTGTTTTTTGGCAGATTTTTGATTACTAATTAGATTTTCTTCCTGGTTGTGGGTGTGTTCAAATTTTGTACTTCTTCCTGTTTCAGTTTTGGTAGTGCATATGTTTCTAGGAGTATGTCCATTTCTTCCAGATTGTCCATTTTATTGGCATATAATCACTCATAATACTCTCCTATTATAGTTTTTATTTGTGCTGTGTTGGTTGTGATCTCTCCTCTTTCATTCTTTATTTTATTTATTTTGGTCCTTTCCTTTTTCTTTTTGATCAGACTGGCTAGTGGTTTACCAGTTTTGTTAATTCTTTCAAAGAATTCTTTCATTGATCTGTTCTACCATTTTTTGGTTTTGATAGCATTAATTTATGCTCTAATCTTTATTTTTTCCTGTCTTCTGCTGGTTTGGGGTTTTATTTGCTGTTCTTTTTCCAGCTCCTTAAGGCATAAGGTTAGGTTGTATATCTGAGATCTTTCTTCCTTCTTTAGGAAGGCCTGGATTGCTATATACTTTCCTCTTATGACTACCTTTGCTGTGTCCCAGAGGTTTTGGGTTGTGGTGTTATCATGTTCATTGACTTCCATATGCTTTTCAATTTCCTCTTTAACTGCATGGTTAGCTCATTCATTCTTCAGTAGGATGTTCTTCAGTCTCCAAGTATTTGCTACCTTTCCAAATTTTTTCTTGTGGTTGATTTCGAATTTCATAGCATTGTGGTCTGAAAATAGGCACGGTATGATCTCGATCTTTTTGTACTTAGGGCTGATTTGTGTCCCAGGATACAGTCTATTCTGGAGAACGTTCCATGTGCACTGGAGAAGAATGTATATTCTGCTGCTTTAGGATGAAATGTTCTGAATATATATGTTAAGTCTATCTCGTCCAGTGTGTCATTCAAAGCCGTTGCTTCCTTGTTGAGTTTTTGATTAGATAATCAGTGCATTGCTGTGAGAGGGGAGTTGAAATCTCCTACTATTATGGTATTACTATTGATGAGTTTCTTTATGTTGCCGATTAATTGATTTATATATTTGGGTGCTTACACATTTGGTGCATAAATGTTTACAATTGTTAGGTCTTCTTGGTGGATAGACCCCTTGATTATGATATAATGCCCTTCTGCATCCTTGATATAGTATTTATTTTAAAACGTTTTAATCTTTATTTATTTTGAGAGAGACAGAGTGTGAGCAGGCTAGGAGCAGAGAGAGAGGGAGACACAGAATCTGAAGCAGGCTCCAGGCCCTAAGCTGTCAGCACAGAGTCTGATGTGGGGCTAAAACTCACAAACTCCATGATCATGACCTGAACTGAAGTCAGATGCTCAACAGACTGAGCCACCCAGATGCCCCAATACAGTCTTTATTTTAAAGTGTAGATTGTCTGATATAAGTATGGCTACTCTTGCTTTCTTTTGTTGACTATTAGCATGACAGATGGTTCTCTAGCCCCTTATTTTCAATCTGAAGGTGTCTTTAGGTCTAAAGTGGGTCTCTTGTAAATGGAATATAGATGGATCTTGTTTTCTTATCCATTCTGTTATCCTATGTTTTTTGATTTGAACATTTAGTCCATTGACGTTTAGAGTGAGAACTGACAGATATGAATTTATTGCCATTATGATGCTTGTAGAGTTGGAGTTTCTGGTGATGTTCTCTGGTCCTTTCCAATCTTTGTTGCTTTGGTATTTACTTATTTACATATGTATTTTTCCATCTTTTCTCTCCTCGGAGTCCCCCTTAAAATTTCTTGCAGGGCTGGTTTAGTGGTCACAAACTCCTTTAATTTTTGTTTGTCTGGGAAACTTTTTATCTCTCCTTCTATTTTGAATGACAGCCTTGCTGGATAAATAATTCTTTGCTGCACATTTTTCTGATTCAGCACAGTGAATATATCCTGCCACTCCTTTCTGGGCTGCCAAGTTTCTGTGGATAGGTCTGTTGCAAACCTGATGTCTCTTCCCTTGTATGTTAGGGACTTTTTTTTCCCTTGCTGCTTTCATGATTCTCTCCTTGCCTGAGTATTTTGTGAATTTGACTATGATATGCCTTGTTGATGGTTGGTTTTTCTTGAATCTAATGGGGGTCCTCTGTGCTTCCTGGATTTTGATGTCTATGTCTTTCCCCAGGTTAGGAAAGTTTTCCACTATGATTTGCTCACATAACCCTTCTACCCCTATTTCTCTCTCTTCCTCTTCTGGTACCCTGATAATTTTGATGTTCTTTTTTAATGAGTCACTGATTTCTCTAATTCTTAAATCGTGCTCTTTTGCCTGAATCTCCATCTTTTTTTCTGCCTCATTATTCTCTATAAGTTTGTCCTCTATATCGCTGATTCTCTGTTCTGCCTCATCCATCTTTGCCACCACTGCATCCACCCATGATTGCAGCTCAGTTATATCATTTTTAATTTCATTCTGTTTTTTTTACTTCTTTTATCTCTGCAGAAAGGGATTCTAATCTATTTTTGACTGCAGCTAGTATTCTTATTATCATGATTCTAAATTCTGGTTCAGACATCTTGGTTTTTTCTGTGTTGGTTAAATCCCTGGCTGTTGTTTTTTCATGCTCTTTCCTTTTGGGTGAATTCCTTTGTTTTGTCATTTTGAAGCGAGAAAAGGAATTCATGAGGTAGAAAAATTGAAATTAAATATTTAAAATTAAAAAAATATTAAAATTAAAAAATTAAAAACACACTCACACACAAAATTCGAATAAATGATGCTAGATCCTAGGTGTGTTTTGGTCTGGGTATTGAAAGTGGTTTTACAGATTAGAAAAAAAAAGGGGGGGTTAGAAAAAAAGGAAATCGTTTGAGAATTTGAAAAAATGTATACACTGAAGTAGACTAAAATGACATGATGGAGAATAGAATAGAGGATGGTAAATAGAATTTGAAAAAAAATATACACAGAAGTAAAGAATATAGTAGAAAAAATTAAAGAAAAATATTTTTAATAAAAATTAAAAATAAATATGATTTTTTCCCTTTCTGTATTTAAGAAAAAAGAAAAGAAAGGAAAAAGGGAAAACGTTTTAAAAATTAAAAAAATAAAATAAAAGGAAATCGTTTGAAAATTTGAAAAAGTGAATATACTCTAGTAGACTAAAATAAAATGATGGAAGTAAAATAGAATTTGAAAAAAATTACATAAAAGCAAAAAATATAGTAAAAATATTAAATAAAAATATTTGTAATAGAAATTTAAAGTAAAAATGAAGTTTTCTCTTTTTGCATTCAAGAAAAAGAAGAGAAACGAAAAAGAGAAAAAAGAAAAAGAAAGAAAATGAAATTGTTTGAAAATTTGAAAAGGTGAATACACTGAAAGTAGACTAAAATAAAATGATGGAAGTAAAGTAGAATTTGAAAAAAAATACACAAAAGTAAAAAATACAGAAATAAAAATTAAAGAAAATATTTTAAATAAAAATTGAAAATAAAAATGATTTTTTTCTCTCTGCATTCAAGAAAAAGTGTAAAAGACAAAAAGAGGGAAAAAAGAAAGAAAATTGAATAGATGAACCTGATAACAGATTGAAGTAGGACGAAATTACTTCATTTTCCCCTAGAATTCAGTCTATGTAGCCCTTTATAGTCCATAAACTAAGCTGGCGGTGAGACATATGCTCTTGAAGAGAGAAGTTGGCGAAGTTGGGTGGGGCTCAGTGTAACAGCTGTGCTCTCCACTAGATGGCTCTGCTAGCCTACTGGGGTGGATTGTTGCTGCGCTTGTAGGTGCATATGCACATGTGCGGGAGTGGTGAAAATGATACCACCCAGCTACCCAGTCTGTTCTCCCAGATCAGCAATCGCGCACCCGTCCTCTGTCTTCAGCTCTTGTCCACTTCCTCCTTTTTCACTCTCCGTGACCAGGCCCCAGGCAGTACCTCTCTCCTGAGTTTTGTCTCAGATGCAGCTGTCTTCCCCAGCCCCTTACTTCTGAATGACTGAAGCTTTGACCTGTTCCACCCCTCTGTGGGAAGGTCTCACTGAGCAATGGCTGAATGAAGAATGGCCAAATGTTGGCTGCACCCAGGAATGCTTGCTGGATCCTGCTGCTGCCAGTGCCCTGAGACTGTGGCCAGGTCCCTGCCCACCCCAGAAAAAGTTCACGAGAGTGTAGCAGCAGCGTTTCAGGGATTATGGGAAATCACAACACCATCTGGCACCAGGCTTTACCGTTAACGACCTTGCCCAAGCACCAGGGAATGTGGCCACCTTCCGGGGTCTGCTGGGACCAGGTGGCTTCAACAGTCTCTACCAAATATCCTTCCAGCAGTGGAACCGCTTTTCCCTGTGTGGCCTGAGAACCTCCCAGACCCCACTCTATTTCTGGGGATTCGCCCTTCCCACCAGAGCACTGCCAGTTATGGAGCTGTGGAGTTGCAGCCTTTGTGCTCCCCTTGTTTACAGTCTTAATGGAATTTAAACCCTCCTTTCTCCTTTCTCCCATTTTAGTTTAGTCCCTGCGGCTGTTTCCAATTTTCCACTTTCTCTCCAGCTGCTTTTGAGGAGGGGTGCTTTTCCTGTATTCTCTCCCCCTCCCCAGTCTCTATCCTCTCTCTGCCCACAAAAAGTGGTTCCCTACCTTCTGTGGCTTCTTGCTCCCCAAATTCACCTCTCTGCACCGCGTACCTGCTGAATTCTGTGGTTCAGGTTGTGCAGATTGTTGTGTTAATCCTCCAATCAGTTTTCTAGGTGTGTAGGATGGTTTAGTATTGGTCTGGCTGTATATCATGGATGCGAGACACACAAAAAACTTCCCTGCTATTCTGCCATCTTGGCTCCTCAAGGCCCAGGCAAATTTAAGCAGAATAAGTTGGTCATATGATTGGGCTAAAGAGCTAGAAGAATACATGTTAAAGAAAGTGGATTCAACTGGGATGTTTTGATTTGGAACTGTGGAAATTGTAGAAAAGAAAGTGGTTACAGTGGGGGGACTTAAGTTGTTTTCTTTTTTTAACTGTTGCTTAATGTTTAATGAGAAGGCATGGAAGTAAAAAGAGAGTTTGGATATAGTATCAGTTAAAAATTTCTTTCCAGTAACGTTTTTTAGACTAAGGTATGGTCTCCAAGGGGATATAGTAGTATCACTTAGGGAATTTCAACATCAATTATGCAATATTTTTAAAGGCTAATCATAGAAAGCAATCTTGTACTGGCAAGGAGCTTTTAAAATATTTCCCATCTCTTCATTTGGTGTCTCACTCTTATGGCCACTTTCATGTTTTTATTGTTTTGCTACAACACATATTTGAAAGACCAGCTAGGAAAATAAACAGAATTTGTCTAGGTAAATCTTAGGTCTTCAGTAAATAAAATGTGGTAAAATGAAGGTAGAAAAAAATATCTCATGAATTTGTTGTCAGATGGAGAAAACTGGCATGGAATTGGTTAATAGGCAGCCAGCTAGTTTTAGCAATCAAAACAATGGAAAAATAGATGGAGCAAGGGGAAAAATAATTATTTCTTTGATAGAGAATGTTGTTATTCATCATTGGTTTTGGTTTCTTTAAAGGATAATCCATTTTGCTTCTTATTGCTTCCATAGTGTCTCCACAGAAAGTTATTTGGGGTCTAGGGATTAAGGGTGGGGCTAGGAAAAATAGTGAAATAGCCAGTTTGTATGCAGATTCATCTTGCCCATACCCTTTCTTATTAGAAGTGTCCTGAATAGGACTTCAGAAATCACATATTCCATCAACTCTATCCTCTTTTGACAGATGGACAGATGTCTTTCCAGGGTAGGATTTATTGAAAGTCATAGTATAAAATTTATTTTTAAAAAATTTTTTAAAAAGTTTTTAAAATTTTTATTAGAAAGAGACAGACAGACAGAATCTCAAGCAGGCTCCATGCTCAGTGTAGAGCCTGACATGGGCTCCACCACACTACCCCGAAATCATTACCTGAGCTAAAATCAAGAGTCAGATGCTTAACCAACTGAGCCACCCAGGTACCCCAGGATAATATTTCTAGAAGAGGGAATAGAATTAAGTGTTTTAACTCCTGGGCTAGTGGTCTTTCCACCACATCATGGTGTTTCTGGTGGTCCATCTTTTCTTTTTAGAGTCAGTTTAACCCCTGTGTCCTTAGGAATCAGGCTACCCTTCCAAGTGAAACTGAACAACAATCTCAGACCTTTCTCTTACCCATTGTTTTATTTTACACGCAAATCCTTATTTTTTATTTATCATTGCCAGAACTCTTCTTTCATCTAGGGAATAGAATGAAGCCATGTTAATTTGTTCATAGTAATTTGTATTTAGCTCTCAAGTGTAGACCTATCATAAGAGCATCCTTAACCCCAAGAAAGAGATTGTTATGGTAGAAATCTCAAACAGCAAATCAACTTCATGGGAGATATTTTGGGTTAAGATGGTCTTTATTGGTTTCTCTAAATCATACCATATGCATGAGTACCTACTTGGCCTAAGCAATGGGTTGCTGTTTGTTGAGATACACTGGTTTCTTCACTTTCGAGGTATTAAAATGGCCTGCTACTAACTGTACTGGTAGTTATTTTGTATTCATTATCTGTAGCCTCATAGGGCCTGCGTCCTTACTCATAAATTGCCTCTTTAAAGAAAATTTCAGTGACTTACTAGCATATTGGACTTGGATAATACATAAATCAGACCTATTACAGATTTCTGAAAAATAAAATTCTACCAAAAGGACACTTTGCAGTTTTATTTTAGTTTTTATTCCTGTTTTTAATCATAAGTTGGCCATGGTTCACTGGAGAGCAGTTTAAATCACCCAGAAAAGATTTCCAGTCTTTCCACAAAAAGGGCTGTCTTTGGGGTACTTTTCCTCATACAAATATTTTGAAAAACAGACTTCTTGGCTTCTTTTTCAGTAAATGTCCATGATCCATTAGATAAAGCTGTTCTTTCTCCCTGAAAAACTAATGTATAAACATTTTGAAATATAGTAGTACTGTATTCCCCCAACATATTAGAATAAACATATTGATTAGTTTTTTGAAGTGCCAAGTCAGCCTGACAAAAGCAGACCAGCATATATATATCTAAAAGTGACTTCTGACTTTATTTCTTTACTCATAAGAATTGTAGGTGAGGAGATTCTACAACCCACCCCCAAATGAGAATATGTTTTGGTTTATGATAGAGAAAACTTTTTAATGATTGTATCCTAGAATGGGTCTCCCTATAGTAAAATGGTATATGCCAGATTTTGAAAGAACCTTTTCTTCTTGGTGTGCTGTACTTTGAGGAATGAAAGCCAATAAACCAAGGGCTCTGGTTTATATGGAGAGATGTCAAGGTCATTTACCTGAAAGAAGCAACAGGATATGAGTCAAAAGTGAAATAAAAGTTACTGTGGATAGTTTTTAGTGGCCTGAGTTCATTTAAAGTCAGAGCCAAAATATTCCAGAGGGATGGAAAAAGCACATGTTTTTCCTCCATCTTAAACCTAAAAGAGAACAAGTGTCTTACATTTAAGATTCATCAAGCATAGTTTACATGATCTTTTATTGCAAAGTGAAAGCAAAGTTAGAAAATGAATACAGGATAGCATTAGCTAAGATCTAGGTAACAAGGTTGAAAACATTTGCATGTGCAGTTTTTTTATTGACGTTTAATTGACATATAGCAATATATTAGTTTCAGGTGTACAACATAATGATTTGATATCTATACATTGTGAAATTTTATCACAACAATAAGTTCAGTTACCATCCATTACCATACATAGTTAAAATTTAAAAAAATTTTTCTTGTGATAAAGACTCTCCAGATTTATTCCCTTAGCGACTTTCAAATATGCAATAGACTATTATTAACTATAATCACCATGCTATATATTATATCACTATGATGAATTTATTTCATATTAGAAGTTTGTACCTTTTGACCCCCTTTACCTATTTTCCCCACCTCCACTTCCCTCCCTTCTGGTAACCACCAATATGTTTTCTATATCTAGATTTTATTTTTGTTTTCTTGTGTTGTGTTCTTTAGCCTCTACATATATGGGAAATGAAACAGCATTTGTCATTCTCTGTATGACTTATTTCACTGGCATAATACCCTCAAGGTCCAACCATGTCGTTCCATGTTGTCACAAATCGCAAGATTTCCTTCTTTTTTTATGTCTGAATATATATATATAATATAATATATATAATATACACAATACACAAATAAAATAGCCTTGTATTATAAAATTATATATATATATATATATATATATATATATATATATATATACACAATCTTCTTTATCTCTTCATCTGTTGATGAACACTTAGGTTGTTTTCATTTCATGGTTATTGTAAATAATGCTTCAATGAACATGGGGGTGCATATATCTTTTTGAATTAATGTTATGACTTTCTTTAGATAAATATCCAAAGTGGAATTGCTGGGTCATATAGAAATTCCATTTTTAATTTTGGGGGAAACTCCACGCTGTTTTCCACAGTGGCTGTACCAATTTACATTCCAACCAACAGTGTACAAAGGTACCTTTCTCTACATCCTCTGTAACACTTGTTATTTCTAGTTTTTTTGTTTTTTTCTGGTAGCCATTCTAACAGGTATGAGGTAATATCTCAATATTGTTTTGATTTGCATTTCCCTGATGAATAATAATGGTGAGCATTTTTCATATGCCTGTTGGCTATCTCCATGTCTTATTTGGAAAAATGTCTATTCCTATCCTTTGCTATTTATTTATTTATTTATTTATTTATTTATTTATTTATTATTTGTTTATTTATTTAAATTGTTTTATTTATTTTTGAGAGACAGAGAGACAGAAAGAGCTTGAGTGGAGCAGGGGCAAAGGATAGGGAGACACAGAATCCAAAGCAGACTCCAGGCTCTGAGCTGTCAGCACAGAGCCTGATGTGGGGCTGAAACCCACAACCTTTGAGATTATGACCTGAGCCGAAGTCGGACACTTAACAAGCTGAGCCACCCAGGCGCCCCTCCTCTACCTATTTTTTTAAATGAAATATTTGTATTTTTTGCTATTGAGTTCTTTGTATATTTGTGTATATACACACACACACACAGTCTTCACTTCTCTTCTGAAAGCTATTAAAGTAGATTTTACAAGGGCTGTTTCAGCAAGTATAATTTAGCCTCAAGGTAAGACAAAGGTTTTTTTTTTCCATTTTATATAGGGCTAGATTATTTTGGCTTTTTAAAACTGCAAATATTGCTACTTTTGTGAAGATTCACAGTCATATTTCAGCTTCTTTAATTACAGACTCTTGAAAATGTCTAGCACATCTGTATGTACTATGACAGCTGCATTATTATTACAAGGTTTTCTCTGAAAGCCTTTTCTGTCAACAAAACTGATGTATGGGTACCAAAATTGGCTCTTCATATTTCGAATATTGAGAAGTCAAACTGATTGATTTATTGATACAGTCAAAACTATGTTAGCCTGCCTGTTTCTATGACAACTATTTTACACAACTCATGGACATTTGTTTTATGAACAATTTATGTTGCATTTTAAGGCTATCTAACTGGATTTTATTTGTTAGTTGAATAAATAATGGTTATGCTGCAACATTTAGACCTAATTTGAAAGTTTCAATGGAAACTGAATAGCCAGACAGACATTTAGAACTTATATGTCTTTGGGCATAAAAATAGCAGGATTATGTTGAGAAAAATGATAGGGTATCAAACTCTGTGGACATTTTCATTTGATGAATAATGTGCAGTAGAACAGAAATTCTAGTACCTAGTTGAGTAACCCCAGTAAGTTCCTGTTTTCTAACAGTAAGGAGCAGGAGACCAACATGATGGAATTTAAATATTTTATAGCTTCTGTGAGCATAAACTTGTCCCTGAAAATGTAAGGGACACTGCTTGCCATACACCAGAGTTGGTAATCTTAAAACAATTGGAAACATTTTCTCCCAAAAAATATTTATCTTAAGCAAACCATTTAATAATGAAGAAATAGAGTCAGAGGTATTGGACATTTCCCTGTAACTGGAGGAAATCTCAAGGAGTTACTCCTATTCTTTTTGCTAGTCAGGTGCAATTATTGCTGATGTAAATATGTCTGAATTTACCACAGCTTTGTGGGTGGAAATGAAAGTTTCTCCTGAACCCTGGTGACATGATCCAGAAGGGCAGAGGAAGACTTTATAGGTTGGGAATTGATAGGCCTTAAGTCCTCCACATTCGCTGGTAAACGAACATCCCTCCACACTCATACCCAGCTTCCCTACTGCTATAAAATCAGAACCTGCAAATGCCCAGCTATCTGGGCAAAATGTGCTTCCAAACTTATGAGGGCCCTCTAGAGGAAGTTGCCCTCTAGAGGAAGACTGAAAAGGGGATTAGCTAGGATTTCTGTTTAGGACAGGCAGAACTTTGGAACTTTCAGAAAACTGATGACTTCCAAATGTTCTTTGTGATCCCCACAGTAAAGTGTTTCTGAGCAGAGTTGAACCTAGAGCCATACGCAAAAAGAGATTGTTAAATACATACTTCCCTTACTTGTGCCTAAGCCCTCTCCCCAATCCAGGCTGAATTGGCTAAGATTAGTTGGGAGAAATACCTTGAAAAAAATTGGAAAATTGGAAACAAGATTTCCACAATGAAGTAGCTCATGGTAGAAAGCAGTCCTTTAAGTTTCTTTAACACTACACTTGCTGGAAAATCAACAGCTATGACACTAAAAGGGTTCAGATGTTTGGTCACAGAGGCAATAATTAATTGAACTTGTATGAGAAATGCTAAGGAATGGCTTTGTGATCAACCGAATTGTTCTTTATTATGACCTCCAATCCCTTCTCTTACTTAATCTCTTCAACTAACAGCCACATCCTGTCTTTTCCTTTCTACCCTATTCTGGACGCCCTTTCTTTCTTTCTTTCTTTCTTTCTTTCTTTCTTTCTTTCTTTCTTTCATATGAAATTTATTGTCAAATTGGTTTCCATACAACACCCAGTGCTCATCCCAACAGGTGCCCTCCTCTATGCCCATCACCCACTTTCCCCTCCCTCCCACCCCCCATCAACCGTCAGTTTTTAAGAGTCTCTTATGGTTTGGCTCCCTCCCTCTCAATCTTTTTTTCCTTCCCCTCCCTCATGGTCTTCTGTTAAGTTTCTCAGGATCCACATAAGAGTGAAAACATATTTCACTTAGCATAACACTCTGCAGTTCCATCCACTGGACTCCATTTCAATGACACACTCACAAGAATTTTCCATTCTTTGACTCCTTCACCTTCCAACTCATAGTTTTGGCAATCCTTGCCCAGTCTTGGCTCAATTCAGTAGTCCACTTTACCTGTTCTTTTCCCAGTCTGCTGAAGACTCATCTGGGGAAAACTGCATATCCATGCTCATTGGTTCCACTATAAATGTGCGCTTTCCAATCTCATTCAGCTGGATCATTAACTGTCATCCTTAATCCTTTTCTCATCCATAGTTGGCTTTTTTTCCATTTCCCATTATAGCTGTTCTAAAACTTCATTTTTCTTCTCAAGTCCCTACCTCTGGCCCCTTCATTTTGAGTAGATGATCTACATTTCTATTTCACTAAGAAATGCCACCAGGTAACAATTCTCTCCTACTTCCTCATTCAATGATCCTGTAGTTATTAATCCTTTTCCTCTTTTTTCCTATAACATTAAACCTGATTTTAACTCTTCTTATCTTTCCTCACAGCTCACGAATGTGTTCCAGTCTAAAATATTTTACAGACACCAAAACTTTTATTCTTATACTTACTACTCAAGCAATATCTACCTCATTTCTTCCGTAACCAAACCTCTTGAAGGCATAGTTCATATCTGATGTCTCCAATTCTTAACTTTCAATTTACTTCTCAATGTACTTATATTCAGATGTTAGCCCCTAGAGTTCTAATAAGCTTGTCACAAAAGAGTTACAAAAATCAGTAGTTAGACCTGCATGTTTCCTCTCCATTTCCCAGTTTCCAGAAGCAATCACCTTCAAGTCTTCTAAGTGTTAAATTAGTTACCACTCTGGGGCACCTGGATGGTTCAGTCAGTTAAACATCAGACTTTGGCTCAGGTCATTGTCTCATGGTTCCTGGGTCTGAGCCCTGTGTCAGGCTCTGTGCTGACAGCTTGGAGCTTGGAGCCTGCTTCGGATTCTGTGTCTGCCCCTCCCCCGCTCGTGCTCTGTCTCCCTTTGTCTCTCAAAAATAAACAAACATTAAAAAATATAGTTACTACTCAGCCACCTACTTTCCAGCTTCCAAAATTATGTTGTCTCCTCTCTTTTTCTCTTTGTATTTGTGGGATTATAACTCTGAAAAATCTGTATTGTATTAATGGGGTTTCAGGAGGGAACACAATTCAACACTTGGGTTCAATCAGTGATACTTGTTTGGATCTGCCATTCTCTTTCTATGCCCTCTAAGAGTGTTTCTCATTGCACTGTTCTCAGGTTCTTTCCTCATCTTATATATCTTCTCCCTGAGTGATCATATTCACTCCCTTGGCTTCAACTATGTCCTTTATGAATGTGA
The DNA here is from genome assembly GCF_014898765.1 of Herpailurus yagouaroundi. Lineage (NCBI taxonomy): Eukaryota > Metazoa > Chordata > Mammalia > Carnivora > Felidae > Herpailurus > Herpailurus yagouaroundi. Next base: position 5,891,186 of record NW_024420424.1, on the reverse strand, counting down.
CTCAATAATCTATATCTCCAGCTCTGAAATTTTTCCCAAGCCCCAGACTATCCATCTATATACAAGACTTTTTCACCTGGGTGTCCTATAGGCATGTTAAACATAATCTGTTCAAAACATAACTTATTTATTTCCTTCAAATTTTTCTCTCTCCTGCCTTTCTTCTCCTAGCTAATGGTGTCACTCAGTCATGTAAACTAGAATACTCGTGCCATGCTTATCCATCTCCCTAAGAAGGAATCTGTGTGCTTCTTGAAAGGTAGATACAATGTCTCATTCATTTCTGGATCTCCTAACCATTAACCCAGTTCCCCAAATAATAAGAGTAGACACATAAATGTTTATTAAATTGATGAGAATTTTATTTTGGAGTCTAAATATAATACAAGGCTAAAGTAACCACAGAGACAAATAAGCACATAACTATATTTAGCTCATATGTAGTTAAATTTCTTATTTTATCAAATTCTTTTTGACATGAGACCACATTATGCATAATTTATTTATGATTAAAATCATCCCCCTTGTTTTGAAAACAGTCCAGTTCTTATATGGAAATAAAAGCAATTGTGTAACTTTTGCCTCACTCTATACATCTCTTTAAGTAAAATTCTAGTTTGTAGATAAAAATATTCTTGTAACTTAATAAGGACCTTTAAAGTTTCTTCAAAAGTCTCCAGAAATTATTACCTTAGAAAAATCTAGTCAAGTATTAACTAGCACAAATGTTTCCAATACACCTTTCTATTACCTCCCTGAGGAAACATTCCATCATTCTATTTTGATAAATACAGAATAGTAACAATAGTAACAATCTCTCAGACATGTAGAAAAGTAGACTAAAAATAAAATGTTCTCTTTCTCACTTTTTCTTCTTTGACTCTAAATAGAAACAAATAAATCTACACATGAATGCATGACATGAAATGTGACATTTCTTTGGATTTCACAATGGCTGAAATTCTTCCTTACGCTTTCATAATATTATAAGAAGAATGTGTATTTATGGATCTTTTTTCACAGCTCAATTCTTCCAGATCAGCCTATTAATTTTGTTCATATACAATAAATTTTTATTTGTGATAAGAACACTTAAGATGAGATCTAAGCTCTTAACACATTTTTAAGTGTACAGTATTGTTAACTATAAACAGTGTTGTACAGCAGATCTCTAGAACTTTTTCATCTTGCATAACTGAAACTGTATATCCATTGAAGAGCAACTTTCCTTTTTCCCTTCCCCCCATCCCGTGGAAACCAACATTCTACTCTCTTCTTCTATAATGTTGACTATTTCAGATATCTCATATAAGTGGAATCATGCTAAGATGTGGAAGTAATCTAAATTTCCTTCGACATGAGTATTAAGGAAGGTACTTATTGTGATGAACACTGGGTGCTATATGTAAGTGATGAATCACTAAATTCTACTCCTGAAACAAATATTGTACTATATGTTAACTAACTAGAATTTAAATAAAAACTTGAAACAACAGTAGAACAAAAAACAAAAAAAATCCATCAACAAATGAATAGGTAAAGAAAATGTAGTTGCGTATATACAATAGAATATTATTCAGTCTCAAAAAGGAAGAAAATCCTGATATATGAGAAAACATGGATGAACCTTGAGGACATTATAAACATTCAGTATGCATGAAAATTTTTCTCAGGTAAAAGCTTGAATAATTCTTGTTTCCAATTCAGATTCCAGTAATATGAATTGATCCCCAACCATTTTCCAAATCCTGTGCTAGATACTTCACATATGTTTCTTATTTAACTCTTCCTTAGAAACTGGGAATATTATCCTTTCTTTTGGAAAACAGGTAAATGGATGTTCAAGAAGTTAAGAGACTTACCTAGAGCCAATCATGGAGCTAATAAGTGATGCACCTAAAATTTGAACCCAAGCTACTTGACTTTAAATTCAATATCCTTCCCATTACAGGTCACAGACATCTTATTCCACATGTACCCCTTTGTAGGTATATCCCCCCATGGTACAGATGAAATCTCATCTTCAGCCAATATATTTTAGTTAGTGTCCATTGTAGTGGAATTAGTTCTATCAAGTTAAGTTGGAATGTATTTGGTGACAGTAGCATGAAATGTGGAAAATACAACCTTCTTTCTTTATCAGTGTGATTGGTGACAACTAGGGCCAACCTTATGCAGAGGTAGAATAAGTAGGATAGTAAGTGTGTTGAGATTTACTGAGTAAAGATTATTAGAACTAGAAATAATCTAAATAATCCCTTTCATTTTTCAGAGAGGAAAACTGATACTCATAACAACCAGGTGACTTGTACAAAGTCACATTGTCCACTAGCAGCAGAGCCAACACTGGTACTCATGTCTTAAGTTTTCTTATTTTAAGAGTAAAATCTCTTTCCTAGCTTGCTGATGTGCCTGAAAAATCCACCTTCATTAGAAGTTCAAAGTTTTGGATTTAGTCATTTTGTGTTAACATGCTGATCTTATTGGAAGAGGTAACTAATTCATGATGTTGTAAATTCTCAGTCTCTTGTGTACTGTCAGATCTATGGAGCCATTTGAGGACTGAACACTATGGTGAGCAGAATATAGGGCAGGGCAATTTTGAGTTCAGAGGGAGAAGAGGGAAGTCCAGGGCCCTCAGCATTGGGGGAGAGGGTCACAGTAGGGGATCCTGGGTCACCAAGGAGCAGTGTGAAACCATATACAATTTGGAACTTTGGGGAAGGGACATATAGCACAAAAAGAGAAACAGAAAACAATATTGCATGGCCAATGAATACAAATTGAGCCAACTCTAAATTCTGGCCTAGGCAGCAGTGGTCTTTTAGTGGCTTTATTTGCTGTTACTGTCTGCTAATATGGCCATATTGGAAATTGGAGAAATCCTTTTGTGCACCTAAGGGTTTTTATTTTTCTTTATAAATGGACTGTGATCCTTGCCCATTATTTGACTCTGTGTTGCCTAAAACCATTATCAGAACATCCTTTCTCCTCATTCTGCTATGCATATATATGGTCCTCAGAGCCAAGCAGCCCTGAGGCCAACTGTGGACCTACCAACAACCCAGAAAGCACTTGCTGCCTGCTTTAATTTCAGGGATGTCTGATGAGGGCCTTCATTTGAGAAAATTTCTAATTTTTTTTCCCATGTAAAGTGATTAAATTGGTCTGACACAATGTGTCTTTGGTTAATATCTATGTTCTTTATTACTTATGGTTCCATTTTGCTTCAGGCCTTACAGATTGCTTGTCATGGCTTCTGGACTTTCCCAATCAGGAGTTAACATCTTGTTTTGAATAGGAATGTTCTGTTTGAAGGAGAATTTATTATATTTACCTTAACTTTATTTGTTATCATGGTTTTACTTTCTTGTCTGAATCATTTTGGATTTAGTATTATCTTTAGTATCATAAGTTTATAGATGCCAATAAGTGAACAATGGCATAAGATTAAATACTGTAATATACCTGATGAGTGATGTCTCAAATAATAAGACCTAAAAGCTTGGATTTTTTTTATGAAATAGTCATTTTTATGAAATAAATGTTTTATATTTTCTTTTAAATTATTGGTATTTTGACGGAATAGCAATATATTGTACATAAGTGCATCATGCAATTATGCTAGATTATGTATGAGACCATGCTATAATTTTTTTTCAATATTTCTGACTATAGTTCCTTTATGTGGCAGGGGGTCAGGTGGGAAAGAACCACTCAAACACATTATATTGTGAAGTTCCACTTTTAGGTAGAAACCAGTAAGAAGAAATATGAGAACCTAAATAAAAATAGCCATTGGCTTAAGGCTTGGCCATAAAACTGACAAAATTAAATGGGATATATGGGTAGAGAGCTGTAGAAAAATTGTTTTATATGAGTATTTGCATTAAGTGGTGAATTAAATGATACATCAGGAATTATAACATAACTGAGGTTTCTTGAAATTTACTGCATGATTTGAGCTATTGTGTCCAGTTTATGGATTTTAGTTTTCTAAGCTGAAATATGAGGCAGAGACCATGGGTAAGAAAGGAGCTTGTACTTGGAAGATCTCTTTAAGACCTTAGTCAGCTCTGACATTCTGTGTTTCTAGGATTTAGTTTCAAAGATATTTCCAGGAAGAGGTCTGGGCCTCATACATACTCAGGCCAGTCTAAATCTGAATTAGTCATCTAGCTCACTCAACGTTAGCAATATTTATTGAGAAACCTATGTGTCCTAGGTATATTTACAACACTTGCCTGCTCACACTCTAAAGGAAATGTAAACTGCCCGCTCCTGCCATCCGACCAAGGGTAGTAACAGTGTTTTGCATTCTTTGGCCCTATTGCCCTGGCCATGACTGACTGGACTGTAAATGTGTACCTAAACAAAGGAAATCTATTCCTAGGCTTGGCACCAATTTATAACCCATGAATCTCAGCCTACAAAAGATGAACTAACTGAAACAAACTCTATTCTGATGCAGTTAGAAGCAGAAAAAAAAAAAAAAACCTCAAAAGCAAATGCTCATGCAGCACTTGCTATATACACTGGGCAAAATCTTCACTCATTCAATCCTCACAACAGAATATGGGGTAGATTATGTTATTATTACCATCAAACCTTTAAAAAATAAGGATATAGAATCACAGAGAGGCTAAGTAACTTGTTCAAGGGCACTCAGGTAGCACTCAGTGGCAGAGTTAAGATTGAAACTCAGGCAGTTTGGATCCAGAGTTTATGCCCTTTCAACCACTACACTACATAACCATCAGTTTGAAGTATAGTAAGCCAAAGGACAAACATTTAGCTAGATTGACCAAGAAAATAAGACAGAAGACAACATTCAACCTGAAATTTTGAGAGATCAGAAAAAAAATATAGACACAAAGAAAACTGGTTTGCAAAAAATAGAGAACAGGATGGTCCATAAATAAAACCAGAGATGCAAAGTAAAGGACTATGGAGCTGAGAGAGAGAGAGAGAGAGAGAGAGAGATCTTATCTTGGCACCTGATAATAATAATAATAATAATAATAATAATAAATATTTACTTACTATATGCCAGCCACTCTTCTTATCTCTTTACCTATATGAGTTCACTTAATCTTTGCATACTTACTATGAAGTAAATATGATTATATCCTTATTTTACAGAAGAAGAAACTGAAGTTAAGATTGGCTAGTAACTTGTGTAAAGTCACAGAGCTAGTAAGGATTTGAACTTAGTCAGTCTGGTTCCAGTTAGTACTCATGAGTACTACACTTGTATCCCAGTTCCAGTTCCTGTGAGGCCTGGCTATATATCAGTTCTTGTCCTTCACTTACTTTGAGACTTCTTCACATCTTTAACCACCCCCTCCTCATTTACTTGAGTTGGATTTATTGAGGTCTCTCCCCTTGCAACCAAAAGAGAGCTAGCCAAAACAGCAAGCTGCCATACCAGATACTGCAGAGGGAAATATAAAGGTGATTAACAGGACCCCGCTTTCAAAAAGTTAGAAATCTAATTGGAAAGATAGTCTATCTAGATATAAAATAATTAATAATAATAGTATGCACCCAGTTCCTGTTGAAGGAATAATGAGAGCATGCTTAATTAAGAGTGAATATTGATTTGAGAATACTGACCCTTGAAGTTCTGCAAATTATAGAAAGTTCATGTGTGGTTTCTCTACCGTTAACTATTTGAAGTTGTTCAGTAGGTAAATATTCCTGAGAAAGTTTCAACAGAATTGGAAAACAGATTTTCAAGTTCATTTTCATAGCATAACAACCCAGTCTTGCAGAAATTCTCTTTTACCATTTAGGTGTGTTTGGGTACTATCTGCACTGTGATGTTCAATGGGTTTTTGAAAGGAATCATTGTGATCTCCAGAAAGCCACACGGACAATTGGAAGTCACATTCTGGTTTTCCCTCTTATTATCTATTTTCAGATACAGAAATTGGCCATAATGGCTGAGAAGTTCACACAACTAAATACTAAAAATAGTTTTCATTAAAATAATTTTGAAATGAGAGTAACATCTTGCTCATGAGAATGGAAAATGGTATAGCCACTTTGAAGACGGTTTGGCAGTTTATCACAGTTAAACAGTTTTACCATACAATTTAGCAATCTCACTCCTTGGCATTTACCCAAATGAGTTGAAAATTTTTGTCCACACCAGAACCTGCACACAAATACTTAGAGCAGCCTTTACCATGGCTACCTTTGGAAGCAGTCAAGATGTTCTTCAGTAGGTGAATGGATAAACAAACTGTGGTACATCCAGATTATGAAACACAATTTAGTAATAAAAAGAAATAAGTTATTAAGCCATAAAAACACGTCAAAGGACCTTAAATGCATATTGATAACTGAAAGTAGTCAGTTTGAAAGGCTACATACTGTGTGATTCCAATTTGCATTATGAAAAAGGCAAAACTATAGTGATAGTAAAAAGATCAGTGGGTGCCAGAGGTTCAGGGAAAGCAAAGGATGGATAAATAAGGAGAAGGATCATAGGAAGTTTTTAGGGCAGGGAAACTATTTTGTATGATGATGTAATTGTGGACACATGACATGTGTTTGTCAAAACCATAGAATTGTATAACACAGAGTAAAGTCTTATGTGAACTATGACTTTTTGTTAAAAATAATGCATCAATATTTCTTCAGCAGTGTTAACAAACGTACCACACTAATGCAAGATGTTGATAGTATGGGAAATTATGTGTATGAGTGCAGAGTGTGAGGAGTGTATGAGAACTCTGTAGTTTCTGCTTATTTTTTTTGTAAATCTAAACTGCTTTAAAAAAGTCTAATATTTTTAAAAGTCTTCAAATGTAAAATCTTCAGGGAAATTTTTTATTATACATATTTTTATTGATGTCATGAAAAGAATTAGGGTTTCTTTATTTTAGTTTTAGACTGCCTCCTTAGCCACCAGTTCTGACTTCAAAGAAAAAAATGTGTTGTTTTATTAATCCACAGAAGACCATAAAAAATTGAACTCCTTTTATGGTCATTAAGTGAAGCAGTATGGGTAGGAATGCAGTAAAGCCTCACCAGTTTACACTAGTTGGAGGATAGAGGTAAGCAGTATTAATGATAGAATATTTTAAAAATAATATAATTTATGACAGTCAAATATTTATGGTAACTGAACTTAGACTGGATATTTCAAACACGTAGTCCTTGGGGGAATGACATTAAGAACACTTTCCTGTTGTATCCTTTGGTTCACATAATTTTCTCAGTCTAGGCTGCACTTGTGCCCACCTATTAAATCTTTATCCATCATTTAAGGATTGAATTCTTCCTATTTTATCAAGCCTTTTCTCTCTGGTACATTCAGCAGGACTTCCTCCTGCATTGATTTACAGCTCTTTTAATTCATACCTGTCAGTTGCTTAGAGACAGGGGCCAGAACTTAATCATCTCTGTATCAGTTATATCACTTTGTGCTGTGCTTTGTACATTAAGGGTATCTCAAATGCCAGATAAGTGCATTTATTAATAACTATTGATATAGAATGTAATGGAATTTTAAAATAGTAATTTCATTCTGAGTGTAGAGGTGAAAGGAATACAGCAGAGTATGTAGTAAAGAAGGAAGACAACAGAAAGTAGTTACATGCATAAAATAGATTAGATCTAACCTTATAGAATCCCAGAATGAGGACTAACTAAGATCAAGCCCTAACGATCTTGGAGACCATGTTGTTCAACATTTTCATCTTTTTAAAGACATATAATTAATGTTCACCTGCTAAAAATGTATAATTTAGTGGTTTTGGTATATTCAAAGAGTTATGCAACCATCACAATAATCTAATTTAAAATATTATATTTCAATAAATAGTTTTTATAATCAATATACATTTTTGGGGTCTCATTTTCTTTTTATTTTTTATAGTCTCACTTAGTTTTTTTTAATTTAATTTGTTGTCAAATTGGCTTACAGACAACACCCAGTGCTCATCCCAACAAGTGCCCTCCTCAATGCCCATCACCTATTTTCCCCTCTCCCCCATCCCGCCATCCACCCTCAGTTTGTTCTCTGTATTTAAGAGTCTCTTGTAGTTTGCCTCCTTCCCTCTCTGTTTGTAACTATTTTTCCCCTTCCCTTCCCCCATGGTTTTCTGTTGAGTTTCTCAAGATCCACATATGAGTGAAAACATATGATATCTGTCTTCTTCTGACTGACTTATTTCACTCAGCATAATACCCTCCAGTTCCATCCATGTGGCTGCAAATGGCCAGATTTCATTGTTTCTCATTGCCAAGTAGCATTCCATTGTCTATATAAACCACATCTTTATCCATTCATCAGTTGATGGACATTTAGGCTCTTTCCATAATTTGGCTATTGTTGACAGCGTTGCTATAAACATTGGGGTACATGTGCCCTTATGCATCAACGCTCCTTTATCCTTTGGGTAAATTCCTAATAGTGCTATTGCTGGGTCATGGGGTAGTTATATTTTGAATTTTTTGAGGAACCTCAGTGTTTTTCAAAGAGGCTGTACCAGTTTGCATTCCCACCAACAGTGCAAGAAGGTTTCCATTTCTCCACATCCTCACCAGCATCCTCAATGGGGAAAAACTGAGAGCTTTCCCACTCAGATCAGGAACACAACAGGGATGTCCACTCTCTCCACTGTTGTTTGACATAGTGTTGGAAGTCCTAGCATCAGCAACCAGACAACAAAATGAAATACAAGGAATCAAAATTGGCAAAGAAGAAGTAAAATTTTCACTTTTTGCAGACCACATGATATTCTACATAGAACACCTGAAAGACTCCACCAAAGGACTCCTAACACTGATAAATGAATTCAGTAAAGTCGCAGGGTAGAAAGTCAATGTACAGAAATTGGTTGCATTTTTATACACCAATAATGAAACAATAGAGAAATCAAGAAAGTCATCCCATTTACAATTGCACAAAGAGCCATAAAATACCTAGGAATAAACCTAACCAAAGATGTAAAAAATCTGTTTGCTGAAAACTATAATCAATGTATTTTAACAGCTTTACTGAAATATAACTGATATCCCTGTTGTTTGTCTTTGTGTTGGAAGTCCTATCTTTATCTATATATATATACTTATATATAACTGATATATATAATGTATATAATTTGATGAGTTTGGACTTATGGCATATGCTTAAGAAAGTATCACCACAATTAAGAAAATAGACATTTTCATTATCACCAAAAGTTTGCTTGCACCTCTTTTTGTGTGTGTGTGTGGTAAGAACACTTAACATGAGATCTATTCTCTTAAAATTTTAGGTGCACAATATTATATTGTTAGTTATAGGCACAATGTTGTACATCATATCTCTACAATTTATTCATCTTTGTAACTGAAATTTTATGTCCATTGACTCCCCATTTCCTCCTCCCCTCAAATCCCTGACAATCACCATTCTGTTCTCTGCTTCTATAAGTTTAATTATTTCAGATACCTCATGTACATGGAATCATACAGTATTTGTCCTTCTGTGATTGGCTTACTTCATTTAACATGTCTTCCAGGTGCATCCATGTTCTTGCAAATGGTAGGGTTTTCTTTGTTATGGCTGGATAAAATTCTATCTATCTACCTATCTATCTTCTTCATTCATCTGTTAAGGGAAATTTGAGTTATTTTCATATATTGGCTGTTGTAAATAATGATGCAGTAAACATGGAGGTCCAAATCTCTTTGAGATTATGACTTCAACTTGTTTTATTTTTCATTTTCTTAAAATTTACATCCAATTTAGTTAGCATATAGTGCAACAATGGTTTCAAGAGTAGATTCCTTAATGCCCGTTACCCATTTAGCCCATTCCCTCCTCCCACAACCCCTCCAGTAACCCTCTATTTGTTCTCCATATTTAAGAGTCTCTTATGTTTTGTTTCCTTCCCTGTTTTTATATTATTTTTGCTTCCCTTCCCTTTTGTTCATCTGTTTTGTAAAGTTCTCATATGAGTGAAGTCATATGATATTTGTCTTTATCTGACTAATTTCGCTTAGCATAATACCCTGTAGTTCCATCCACATAGTTGCAAATGGCAAAATTTCATTCTTTTCTATTCTCTATTGGACATATACCCAGAAATAGGATTGCTGAATTATATGGTAGTTCTATTTTTAAGTTTTTGAGGAATCTCCATACCATTTTCCATAGTGCCTGCACCATTTTTCATTCCCACCAACAGTGTATAGAACTTTCAATTTCTCTACATCCTCTTCAATACTTTTCTTTTTTTAGATAATAACCATCCTAACAGGTGCAAGGTGATATATCATTGTGGTTTTCACTTACATTTTCTGGATAATCAGTGACGTTGAGCACAATTTCATGTGCTCGTTGGCCATTTATTTTCTTTGGATGAACATCTATTCCAATAATTTCCCCATTTAAATATTGGGGGGGGGGAGCTTAGGTGGCTCAGTTGATTAAGTGTCTGACTCTTGATTTCAGCTCAGGTCATGATCTCATGGTTTGTGAGATTGAGCTCTGCATAGGGGTCTGCCCTGACAGTGCAGAACCTGCTTGGGATTCTTTCCCTCTCTCTCTGCCCCTCTCCCATCATGCACACGTACATGCTCTCTCTCCCTCTCTCTCTCAAAATAAATAAATGAACATTAAATAAATAAATAAATAAATAAATAAATAAATAAAATTTGGATATAGTTGACACAAAATATTACATTAGTTTCAAGTGTACAGCATAGTTGCAACAAGTTTACACATTTGTACTCACCACAAGCATAGTCACCATACAATGTTATTATATATAATACAATTGACTGTATTCCTTATGCTGTACCTTTTGTATATACAATGGAATATTACTTGATCATAAAAACAGATACAATCTTTCCATCTGCAACAACATAGCTGAAACTAGAAGGTATTATGCTAAATGACGTAAGACTGAGAAAGACAAATACCATATGATTTCACTTATGTGGAATCTGAGAAACAAAACAAACACATAAACAAATAAAAAGCAGAATGTGACCTATAAATACAGAGGACAAACTGATGGTTGCCAAAGGGGAAGGATTGGGGGAATGGGTAAAATAAGTGAAAGGGAGTGGAAGTCATTTGTCCAATTTTAAATTGGGCTATTTGTGTTTTATCTTGAATTGTAAGAGTTCATTGCATACTGTGCATACTAGTCCCATATCAGATATGAATGGCAAATATTTTATTCTATTCTGTAAATTGTCCTTTCACTTTCTTGATGATGTTAGTTGGCTCGCAAAAGCTTTAATTTTGATGAAATAAAACTTTTCAATCTTCTTTTTATATAGTTTATGGGTTTTATACTGCATTTGAGAAATCATTTCCTAATACCAAATCTTGAAGAGTTATGATTATTTATTCTAAGAGTTTTATAATTTTGGCTCTTAACTTTAGGTAGATGGTCCACGTTAGGTTAATTTTTTCATTGTATGTAGTGTGAGGTAAAAGTCTAAAGCCATTATTTTGAATATTTATATCTAGTTGATCCAGTACCATTTGTGAAGAGATTAACTTTCCCCATTTAATTGTCTTGGTGCTCTTGTCAAATATCCATTGGCATAAAAGCATAAGTTTGTTTTCTGGACTCTCACTTTTATTTCACTTATCTGTGTCTATCTACCTTACACCAGCATGACACAATCTTGATGACCATAGCTTTGTAGTATGCTTTGAAATTGGTTAAGTGTGACTCTATCAACTTTGTTATTTTTTTAAAGATTATTTTAGCTATTCTGGGTCTCTTGTATTTTCATATGAATTTTAGCTTGTCATTTTCTCTGAAGAAGCCAGCCGAGATTTGTGATAGGAAATGTTTTAAATCTACATCAATATGAGGAGTATTGGCATTCTAAAAATATTATATCGTCCAATCCATAAGCATAAGCTGTCTTTCCATTTTTTGGATAGTCTTAAATTTCTTTCACCAATGTTTTGTAGTTTTCAGTTAACAAAATTTGCATTTCTCTGTTAAATGCATTCCCAACTGTTTCTTAAAATTTATTTTAATGCTATTATAAATGGGATTTAAAAAACTATATGGTCAATTAATATTCATCAAAGCAGGACAGAAAATCCAATGGAAAAAAAAACTGTCTCTTCAACAAATGGTGTTGGGAAAACTGGACAGCAACAAGCAAAAGAATGAAACTGGACCACTTCCTCACACCATACACAAAAATAAATTCAAAATGGATTAAAGACCTAAATGTGACACAGAAAACCATTAAAATCTTAAAGGAGAACACAGACTGTAACCTCCTTGACATTGGCCATAGAAATTTCTTACTAGATATGTCTCCTGGGGCAAGGGACAGAAAAGCAAAAGTAAACTATTAGGACTTCATCAAAACAAAAAGGTTCTGCAGAGTGAAGGATACAGTCAACAAAACTAAAAAGCAATGTACAGAATGGGAGAAGATATTTGCAAATGACATATCTGATAAAGGGTTAGTGTCTATGGATGCCTGGGTGGCACAGTCAGTTAAGTGTCTGACTTGATTTCAGCTCAGGTCGTGATCTCAGGGTCGTGAGATGGAGACTTGCATAGGGCTTCCCACTGAGTGTGGAACATGCCTAGGGATTCTCTCTCTCTTTCTGCTCCTCCTCCCACCCAATAAAAAGGGGTTAGTATCCAAAATATATGAAGATCTTAAAAATTCCACACCAGAAAAACAAGTAATCCAGTTAAAAATAGGCAGAACCATGAATATACATTTTTCCAAAGAAGACATACAGATGGCCAACAAACACACGAAAAGATGTTCAACCTTACTCATCATCAGGGAAATGGAAGTTAAAACTACAATGAGATATCACCTCACCGCAGTGACAATGGCTAAAATTAGCAACACAGGAAACAATAAGTGTTGGTGAGGATGTAGAGGAAGAGGAACCCTCTTACAATCTTAGTGCAAATGCAAACTGGTACAGCCACTCTGGAAAACAGTATGGAAGTTCCTCAAAAAGTTGAAAAAGAGCTATCCTATGACCGAGCAATTGCACCACTAGATATTTACCCAAAGGATACAAAATAGGAATTCAAAGGGAAAGATTCATCCTGATGTTTATAGTAGCATTATCTACCATAGCCAAATTATGGAAAGAGCCCAAATGTCCATTGACTGGAGAATGGATAAAAAAGAGGATAAAGAAGAGAATATTTAATAAAAATTAAACATTATATATTTAATTAAATATATATAAAGTATATATGCTATATTAAATATATATATAAAGTATATATACTATATTAAATATATATATAAAGTATATATACTATATATATATAATATATAGTAATTAAATATTACTCAGCCATAAGAAGGATGTAATGTCTCCATTTACAATGACATGGATGGAGCTAGAGAGTATTATGTTAAATGAAATAAGTCAGAGAAAGAAATACCATATGATTTCACTCATATGTGGAATTTAAGACACAAAACAAAGGAATATAGGGAAAAAAAGAGAGAGGCAAACCAAGATACAGACTCTTAAATTTAGAGAACTGATGGTTACCAGAAGGGAAGTGGGGGGGGGGGGCCGAGGGGTTAATAGGTTATAGGGATTAAGGAGTGCACTTGGGATTAGCATCAGGTGTTGTATGTAAAAGTGTTGAGTTGCTAAATTCTACATCTAAAACTAGAATTACACTGTATGTTAACTAACTGGAATTTAAATAGAAACTTGCAAAAGAAAAAAATTATTTTCAGATATATTCATTACTGGTATATAGAAATCCAGCTGATTTTTGTATTGATCTGTTGTATATATCCTACAGCATTGCTGACCTTGTTTACTATATCTAATAAGTTATTTTTTGGACTTCTTGGAATTTTTTATATGAAAGTTTATGCCTTCTGTGAATACAGATAGTTTTATTTCTTCCTTTCCAAACTGAGTGCCATTTATTTATTTGTTTGTTATTTATATTTGTTTGTTTACTTATTGCTTAACTGCTCTGACAAGAATTTCCACTACTGTGCTGAATTATAGTGGTAAAAGAAAGCATATTTGATTTGTTCCTAATCTTAGTGGGAAAGTATTAATTCTTTCACCATTGAAATAGAATTCAGCAGTCAGTGTTTTATAGTTGTCCTTCTATAGTTGTCCTTTATCATCTTGAGGATTTTTTCTTCTATTTGTAGCTGATTCAGTGGTTTTTTTGAAAGGGTGTTGGATTTTGGCAGCATGTATTGAGATGATGTGTTATGGTTTTTATTCTATTAATATAGTAAATAATCTTTTCATAGGTTGAGGCAAACATATTTTGAAGACAAATCCCACTTGGTTATGTTATATAAATCTTCTTCATATGTTGCTGGATTCGGTTCACTAGTAGTGTTGAAGGATTTTTGCATCTGTATTCACAAGGGGTATTAGTCTATTGTTTTCTTTTCTTTGGATGTCTTTGTATTAGTATCGGTATAATGCTGGTCTTATAAAATAAATTGGAAGTAATCTCTTCTATTTTTAGGACATGTTTGTGAAGGATTGGTGTTATGTTTTCTCTAAATGTTTGACAAAGTTAATCAGTGAAGCCATCTGCTCCTGGAATTTTCTTTGTAGAAAGCTTTTTGTATACTAATTCAGTCTCTTTACTTGTTATATGATATTTACATTTTCCATTTATCTTCAGTTTTGGTAGTTTGTATATTTCTAGGAATTTGTCCAATGTCACTTAGATTGTAAATTTGTTAACATAAATCATTTGTAGCATTCTCTTATAATAACTTATTGTTTTGTAAGGTCAGCAATAATGTTTGCTATTTCATTCCCAATTTTAGAAACTTGAATCATCTTTTTTTCTTGGTCAACCTAGCTAAAGATTAGTCAAATTTGTTGATTTAATTAAAGAACAAACTTTTGGTTTCATTGACTTTTGCTATTATTTTTTCTATTCTGTACTTCACTAATGTCTGCTCTAATCATTTATTATCATCATCATCACCATCATTATTTCCTTCCTTTTGATTGCTTGAAGTTTATTTTTTTAAAAAAAAATTTTTTTTTCAACGTTTATTTATTTTTGGGACAGAGAGAGACAGAGCATGAACGGGGGAGGGGCAGAGAGAGAGGGAGACACAGAATTGGAAACAGGCTCCAGGCTCTGAGCCATCAGCCCAGAGCCTGATGCGGGGCTCAAACTCACGGACCGCGAGATCGTGACCTGGCTGAAGTCGGATGCTTAACCGACTGCGCCACCCAGGCGCCCCTGATTGCTTGAAGTTTAGATTGCTCTTCTTCTTTTTTTTTTTTATTTGTTAAGGTGAAATGATAGGACATTGTTTTGAGGTTTTTAATCTTTTTTATATATAGTTGTTTTCAGCTATAAATTTCCCTCTAAGAAGTGCTTGTGTCGCATTACATAAATTTTGATATCTTGTGTTTTCATGTTTATCCATCTTAAAGTATTTTGTTTTTCCTTGTGATTCTTCTTTGACACGCTGTTATTTAGGAGTGTATTGTTTAATTTACACATTCAAAAACTCTTAATTTTGGGGTTCCTTGGTGGTTTAGTTGGTTTAGTGTGGAAGTCTTGGTTTTGGCTCAGGTCATGATCTCAAAGTTTGTGAGATCAAGTCCCGCATTGGGCTCTGTGCTGACATCACGGAGCCTGCTTGGGATTTTCTGTCTCCCTCTCTCTCTGCCCCTCCCCCACTCACTATCTCTTTCTCTCAAAATAAATAAATAAACATTTAAAAAAAGAAAAGAAAGTCTATAAAAACTCAATTTATTTCTGTTTATGATTTCTACTTTAATTCCATTGTGGGCTATCAACATACTTTGAATGATTTTAATCCCATTAAATCTATTGAGGTATATTTTATACCCTGTATATGTTCTGTCCTGACGAATATTCCATGTCCACTTGAGAAGAATGTATATTCTACTGTTGTTGAATGAAGTGTTTTATAGAGCTATTGGGTCTATCCATTAGGTCTAGTTGATATATAGCATTTTTTAATTTTTCAATATCCTTCTTGATCTTCTGTCTTGTCATTCTATCATTATTTAAATTGGGGTACTGATGTTTCAAACTATTATTGCTGAATTGTATATTTCTTCCTTCAATTATGTAAATTATTACTTCATGTATTTTGTGCCTCTGTGTGTGGGTGCATATATGTTTATAATGATAAAAATATTCCTAATAGATTGACCATTTTATCATTATAACATGTCCCTCTTTACCCTTAGTAACAGGTGGTTAAGTCTACTTTGTCTGATGTTAGTATAGCCGCTCTATCTCCTTTTTTGGTTAATTTTTGTAAGGGTATATCTTTTTCTATTTTTTTCTTTCAATCCATTATTGCCTTTGAATCTAAAGTATATATAGATAGCATATTGCTGGATCTTGTTTTTTTTTTTTAATTAAGTTTTATAATCTTTGCCTTTTGGTTGAATTGTTTAATCTACCGTATTTAATGTTATTATAGATATGGTTGTAATTTTTATATGATTTTACTGTTTTTTTGCTGTTGTTTTTATTTTTTTATTTTTTTATTTTTGAGAGAGAGACAGAGTGTGAGTGGGAGAAGGGCAGACAGACAGACACACACACACACACACACACACACACACACACACATAATCCAAAGCAGGCTCCAGGCTCTGAGTGTCAGCAGATAGCCCAACGTGGGGCTTGAACTCACGGACCACAAGATCATGACCTGAGCTAAAGTCAGATACTTAACCGACTGAGCCACCCAGGTGCCCCTACTGTTTGTTTTCTATATGTTTTATGACTATTTCTGTCCTATGTTCCTCTTTTACTATCTCTCTTTTTTTTGAGTGCTTTTTTCTGTTGGACATTTTTTCATTCCTTTAACGATTTTGAATTATATTTTTGAGGTATTTCCTTAATGGTTACTCTTGGGTTCCCAATATTTAGTTTGACTTATCAAAATCTACTTCAGATTTATAGTAACGTAATTCCAAATCACTCATATTTTGATTTTATTTTGCTATTTATTAGCTTTGTTGTCTTAGGTAAGCCACTTTTTCATCATGCCTGTAAGAGTTAGTTTGTGACTTTAGGACTCATATTTACAAATCTGGATCCAGAGATTTTTTAAATCTTAGAGTGGATCAAAAGCCACACATTTTGTTAGGAGGATTTATCAGCTTCTAGTGAGCAGTTTGCATTACAAAAAGCATAATCTTATATTTGCTAATGGATAAGATAATTTGGACAGTTATAAGCACTCTAGCAAAATAAGATGTGGTTATAATTATTAGTCTAGAAATGATTAGAATTGTTGGAGGAATATGTGTTTTGAGAAAGTCACTTAACCTTTCTGTGCCTTATTTTTCTTAAGTATAAAATAGAAGTAATAGCAGTTTCTACATCATAGAGTTGTACAGATTAGGTAAATAAATATAGGCAAGACACTTAGAATATTGCTTAGCATATATAATGCTCAAGAAAATTTTCTATTGTCATTATTATTATTATTATCTTGACATTTTTCTAACCTATAGCAAGCTCTCAAGGCTTCTGGGCACTTTATAAAGTTCTTTGGTTAAAACATTCATTTTCTCTAACTGCCTGTAGCAATAGGAAATTGCTATTATCCAAAACTGTTTAATTAGTGAGAAGGAAATCTCAGGTGCTAGAGAAATATCCAAGAGGTGATGGTTTTCCAGTATCATGGATGAGCTAAAAATCTTCAATCACTGTGCTTGATAAACCATAAGAGACTCTTAAGGACTGAGAACAAACTGAGGGTTGATGGAGGGTGGGGGAGAGGGGAAAGTGGGTGATGGGCATGGAGGAGGGCACTTGTTGATATGAACACTGGGTGTTGTATGGAGACCAATTTGACAATAAATTATACTTAAAAAATGTTTTCTGTCCTTTTGCAGATGTAATGTCCAGTGTTATGAACTTATTTGGAAACTGACATTGTGGTCCCTTCCTTCCATTGAAGCAAAAGAAGACCATATTTAATTTATTTTTTGTTTGTTTATTTATTTATTGAGAGAGAGAGAGAGAGAGAGAGGGAGAGAGAGAGAGAGCAGGGGAGGGACAGAGAGGGAGAGGGACAGAATCCCAATCAGCCTCCATGCTGTTAGCGTGGAGCCCACTAGGGGCTCCATATCACAACCACGAGATCATGACTTGAGCCAAAATCAAGAGTCCAGATGCTTAACTGACTGTGTAACCCAGGTGCCCCCCAAAAGATGATTATATTTTAAAAGAAAAGCTGTAAGATTTAGGATTTTGACTTTTTTTTGTTTTCTGAATGACTTCAAGACTTCTCATAATTAGTGCAAAGTTAGTAATTAAATGGATTTCATTATTGGAACACTAACCAGGTTTATATAGACACTGCGTTCATTTAGAGAATATGAGATTTACCTGAACCCTAAACTATAGGCATAGTTAAAATCTTTTAGTTACATGTTTACTGTTTCTAAGGAATTTAGCACAATGTTGGGTCCTTGATACTTGAGGTGAATTCACCCAGTCCTCTGATATTGTTGGCAGAAAGAAAAAAAAAATTGGGTTTGGAGTGTGAAGATCCCAAGCATCTAGCTGTTCTTATTTAAGTGTGTAAATTCCCAGCTAGAAGTTACTGATATTTCAGTTACTTTCTTTTCAGATAAAGAGGAAATATATATTCACTTCCCCAAGTAATTCTGAATGCACTTTTTTAGCTGCATATTCATTTCCCCTCCAGTGGCAAGTACATCAGCAACTCAGTGAAAAAAAACTTGAGGACTTTTTGGGTTAAGTTGTATGGCTATACACTGTTTGGAGAACACCATGGAAAAGCTTTCATGTCCCTCCTACCTTCCAAATATTAGAGGGAGTACAACTAGAATGTTTGCAGGGAGAAGTGAGGTGAGGACAAAGGAGAGTGGTAGTGGATAAACTTCAGTACTTTCCTGTTCATGGAACTTATTTTATTTATGTGTGTGTACTCTTTGTTCTAAAATAACACTGTGATTTGGACTTGTTTGTAAATGAATGAAATGGCACATGTTTTTAGCTGAGAAGTAAACAAAAAATAAGGCACATTGCTGCTTTTCCCAAGCAAGAGAGAAAATCAGGGAGAAGAGTTTTTGTAAATACTACTAATACTAATTTTGGAATAAGCAGATGTAGACCCTATCCTCTTGGAATTTACAGTTGGGAGAGACTGACAATTAGATTGTCACACAATAAAAAATTACACAACAGTACATAAAATTTTATCTGTGATGAGTGCAATGAAGAAGAAGTACACAGTTCTTCTGTAAGAGCATATAAGAAGTGGATGTGGGGCGCCTGAGTGGCTCAGTCGGTTAAGCGTCCGACTTCAGCTCAGGTCACGATCTCGCTGTCCGTGAGTTCGAGCCCCGTGTCGGGCTCTGGGCTGATGGCTCGGAGCCTGGAGCCTGCTTCCGATTCTGTGTCTCC
Source organism: Herpailurus yagouaroundi (assembly GCF_014898765.1). Lineage (NCBI taxonomy): Eukaryota > Metazoa > Chordata > Mammalia > Carnivora > Felidae > Herpailurus > Herpailurus yagouaroundi. Next base: position 5,871,774 of record NW_024420424.1, on the reverse strand, counting down.
CTCTCTTTCTGCCCCTCCCCAATTCACGCTCTGTCTTTCTCTGTCTCAACAATAAATAAAACATAAAAAAAAAAAAAGAAGTGGATGTGACCTGAACTAGGGATTAAGGAAGAATTTTTGAAGGCATGATTACTGGTATAATTTCTGAAGGAAGAACAAGAATTAACTTGGTGAAGAGGAGGCTAGGAAAGGGGAGGGTGTTCCAGACAAGGGAAATAGCATGTGGAAATGTTCATGGTATAAGTGATCAATTTCATTCTAGGAATTTGAAAGTATATCAGTGAGACTGGAGCTCAGATAGAGGAAGCTTGATGCTAGAAGGGCATGCAACCCATTGATACAGTAGAAGACCTCCAGTCCCTTTGTGAGATTAATCAGAAAAGTATTTAAGTACTTTAGGGAGAAACAAAGCCCATAAATTAGAAGACTGAGGGATATTAACACAAACTGGAGAAAGATAGTGAGCTGGGCATACAGACAGTGACCATGTCTATTGGTTGATTTTAATCACTATTATGCATTGAGTGCTACAATTGAGCGCTCCTCCCAAAAGCTCTTCTCCTTGTCCTTCTTTTTTTTCTTCACAATCTTGCCTATCACTTCCTCTTGCTTCACACCTCTTGCATTTCATCACTTGGGTCTGGCCACCTGGAAAGATTTCCTCTTCCTTTTTGGCATAAATGCTAATCATCCATCATGGTCCAGCTCAAATACAGCAACTTCCTTCCCCCCGCCACACACACACCAGGAAGTCCTCTTGGCCTTATCCATGGGACTTTATCTCCATTCTATGACCCATTATAGAATTTACTTTCCATATAAATAATGTAGTATTTTTCAGAATTTGCCTTTAGTATCTCTTATATGTGTCTTATACCTTCATCTAGACTGTGAGACACTGGAGGCAAGTGACTGTATCTTCCTCTTGTAGATTGATAAATGCACCAAGACCTGGTCTAAGTCCAGAGTGGGTGAATGACCACTTGTGGAGATGCAGCCAATGTCAGAAACAGACAGAAATAGACATACCTGAGATAAGTGGAGAGGGGAACATAAAAAGCAGAGTCTAGGGGTGGGGAAAAGGAGGAGGAACAAAGAAAAGTGTTTTTTAGAGTTTGTCACATGTAATAAGGCTAGTGTCAGCTTCACAATTACTTGTTTGCTGGCCTTGACTGTTAGTGAGAATAGCCACAATAAAACTCAAGAAAGAGGTAGAATAAACATACTTGAAGCACAGCTTATTTGGGAGGCAGCTAATTATGCAGACTGAAGTTTTGAAGCAGGCAGAGGATCACCCAATCCTCCAGGGGCATGGCTGTGCCAGAGGTAGAAAGCACCTTATCCCTGACCCAAGAACTTCATTCCGGAGAGCAGGGAGGTGTTACTGTTGTTGGTAACGTTGGCAGTGGTTGGAGGTAGAGGATAGAAAGCAGTGCTGGTGGAAGGAAAGGACTAGCAATGAAGTTACATATGGATGATTGCATTTCTCCAACAAATTCAGATGAGAGAGAGGGAAGGAAGGAGGAAAAAGACTGGGAAAAAAAAGCAGGGTGGGTGACCAAGGCAGTCAACCTATAGGGAGAGAACTTGCCCAGAGGAAGGAAGAAGTATACAGTTAAAGATAACTCCCCATTATAAACAGATTGCATCTGTACTATTTATTTTGGTTTTAGGAAAACCTCTGAAAATTTCATGGTAATTAGACTTCCTGCCAGGTAGTTATTTAAGAAAAATGCAGACCTTCCTTTTGCCACAGAGCACTCCTAAGTCCATGGAAGGTTGGCATTAAAACTATGAGACCCCGGTACCAACTGAGGGCACTTCACTGGCTTAAGTAAGTGAGTATAGTATTGTTTTTGTGTGTGTGTTGATGGGAGGTTTAATTTTGCATAGTATAAGAATATATTAATGGTACTATTCACTTTTGCCTTTTTCTGCCCCCTACTTATTATTATCAATATTGTTGTAATTATTTTAATCAAATTGGAGCAAACACGAGCTGTTCATAATTAAAATACTCCTCCCAGTTTGGAGTTTTGTCTCCTCCTACCCATTAGAATTGTAGACAGATAGCAGTCCTGCAGCAAAAACAGGCACACAGGCTTTCTGTGTGGATTAATTGGTCAGGGAAGATAGTTTTTATATTGTAAGTGGCACTTAAGCTGCTAATTCTTGACTGTGAACACTGCTTTTCCTGGGCAATGCTCTTTAAGGAAAAACTTCTTCAGTCCAGTGGTGACTAAGGAAACGATGGAGCACAGGGGATTGGGCGGGATCTTGGCTCCTAATAATGCCTCCTTATCCAATGAAAAGCATTTCCTATTGAGACCCCCAAGAGTTCCCCCAGCGCTCGCTCTAGGCCTTTTCTTATGTCCCGTTTGTTAAAGGAATGCCGGCTACAGCATTCAAGAGAGCCATTCCTTGACAAAGAAAAGAGATAAATGTAAATAAGCTCATATTTTCAGAAGGAGCGGTTTGTTTTAAGAAGCTTCGGTAGCCCAGAGTCTGTTACTTTGGGCTGGGCTAACCTTTCCCTGTTTAAAAAAAAAACAAAAAAAAAAACAAACTAAAACATGCACTTTTAAAGTGCAAGTTGCCCATTTACATGTTTATTAGCTAATTGTCTACAGGCATGAGCACATTCTTTCATCTTGCACACTCTTTTTTGGGGTAAGTCTCTTCGAGCAAGATTTGATTTGGGTGTTTGGGGGATGGGGGTGGCATAACAAACTTCAGCAGAAACACTGATACTTTGAGTGTTTGGGGAAAGAAGTTAGATTTCAACTCTGAAGTGCTGAATAAGGATCGTAGTGTTGAATTGTTTTAAACAAGCAAGAATTTCTACTGTTATGGCAATAATATTGTTTCAGTGGAAGAGATACTGTATTTTCAGGCTGTTGTTTCATGTAAACACAGTTGCCCTGAAGAGCATATTTAAAATCACAGAGTAATTTAGAAATTCTTTTGGCTAGCTTTATATTTCTTTGGTTTACAATTGATTGTGAGCTAATGTGGTTTCTATTATGATGCGGTTTCTTCTAGTAAAACTATCTGTGATGGTATGCCTTTGATGTTTAATTGATTTATGGAAAATGTAACATTTGCTGTACTGAATAATTCATGAGCTTGACCATAAAAGAAGAGACATGTTTAAATGCAAAACTAATTCTGGCATAAATTAAATTTGCTATTATATGTGAAATTAATCACTGTTTTCCATATAAATGCAACAATGTGACATTTAAAACTCTCTTTTTGTATATGTTGGATACTTTAAAGATTTTTAGCAACGAGATCTTGTTGAATTGATAAATATTGTGTTTTAGTTACCTTGCTTTAGGAAATACAGCAGTGTAATTCATTATTATTCCAGCACAGAAAAGACTAGATGAATCTGAAGATTAGAACATTCAGAGATTCATGGAGTTATTTACTTTGCTACCTTACCAAATTATACCATATTTCTTTTTATTTGAGTAACATAAAGACAACAATAATAGCCTAAGCTCCAAATTATCCAGTGTCTTTGAAACATGTTTATTTTTCAGAACAAAATTCCAAACATACCCCATTAATATAGATTATAAATCTTTTTGCCATGTCACAGATGAAAAGTTGCACTCTTGCTAAAAAGGATGAGTTCAGCTGATACACTTGATGGCATCTACACTCTAAAGCATTTCCTGCCAATCAGAGATGTGAATGAAAGCCCTACTGGAACAATCAGACTAGCCTTTCAGAGTTTGTACTATGTGAGTTCAAGAGAGGAATGGGAAGATGCTTTCAGGAACACTCAGGCAAGCTTAGCTAAATCTTCGTTTATTCCATTTACTTTGAGAAAAAATACAGTGAGAATTGTTGCCCTTGCTGTGGTGTGGTCGGGGCCTAATTGTGTAGTTGTCTTTTTTTTTTTTTTTATTTTTTTTTTTTTTTTTTATTGTGTGTATGGTCATCATCTATAGTCTTATCTTGGCCTTCCTAAGGGGAGGGGAAAAACCTATAATATATTTGTGAATATTAGTACTGAAAATTGGGAGATTAATAGGAGGTCACCTACCACTGGGAATCCAGCCTCACTTTTAGTAGGTAAGTAATTTGTTACTAGAACAATGGATAGGGTAAACAGTCTACTAATTCTGTCATTATGTTCTGAAGTACTTTGACAACCTTATATTTTGAGGAGAGATGTGACTGGGGAATAGGTGGAAAAGGTTGAGGATTAAAATCTATACAATTGAACCAATATGTCTGCTGATATGGGCACAAAGGGGATGAGGAAAAAGAGGGCATTAGGAAGACTTTAGGATATAATGACGTCTTGATCTGTGATTCTTCGCATCTGGCACTAACTAATAATATTTACTTCTGATATTAAAATAAATCTTGGGGCGCCTGGGTGGCGCAGTCGGTTAAGCGTCCGACTTCAGCCAGGTCACGATCTCGCGGTCCGTTGAGTTTGAGCCCCGCATCGGGCTCTGGGCTGATGGCTCAGAGCCTGGAGCCTGTTTCCGATTCTGTGTCTCCCTCTCTCTCTGCCCCTCCCCCGTTCATGCTCTGTCTCTCTCTGTCCCAAAAATAAATAAACGTTGAAAAAAAAAAAAGTAAAATAAATCTCAACTATGTATGGTAACACATGTTAGCTAGACTTATTGTGGTGATAATTTTACAATATTTACAAATTTTGAATAATTATGTTGTATACCCGATACTAATACAATGTTGTATGCCAGTTATACTTCAATTAAAATAAATAAATCTAACAATAATTTCATTGAATCTAATAAAATTAATTTCCTTTATCTCAGACTTTGAGAAATTATTATTACCTTTTTGCATTAACAAATAGGAACAAATGCAAACACCTGATAGGAGAGAATAGCCAGTGAGGCCGCTGCCTTAGCATCAGTTGAAGACTGCTGTCAATCAAAGCCAAAGATGGAAGGAGAATAGAAACTGAGGTCCAAAAAGGGACTGCAACTTCATCTCACATAGTTAGTAATGGGGCTGGATGTAGCCATATTGAATTAATAGAAAGTATGGAAACTTCTGGGTATTTGAACTTCCTAGTTTGCTTGTATTCCAAATAAAAATAAGTTTTCTTCATAATCTGTTTCTATTGTTAAAGCCATAAAAGAAATGAATGCTAATGTTTTTGTCTTATGATGAAACCATAAAATGATATTCATTTCATTTCAAAAGTACTGTTTTCTAGAGGAGTATGAAAAATCAATTCTCCTTAATATTAAGGTTATCTCAAATATATTTTAGATTGCCTAATGACTGTGGTTTTTTGTTTTGGTTATCTTAGATCATAGAAAAACCATTTTAGGGGATTGGGGTATTATTTACCAGTCTGCTTTGTTTAGGCCACTTCTGTTCAGAAGAGGGTGAGATGTGACAATGGTGTAAGTTTGGCACTGGCAGATGGTTCTATTTTACAGGCGGTAAATGAATAGTGTTCAACTGCAGGTGGTATTGGTAAGAATTCCACTGTTGAGTATTTCTAGTTCTATGCCAGTACTTTGGGCAGAGCTGTGATTTGAAGGTATTACAGAACATGCTAGGCCTAGGACATCCTAGTAGGAGCAGCAATGATTGTCAGTGTGCTAATATCCAGCAATTGAAGCCTTGCTTATATTACTGTAGTTCAGGGGAGAAAGACATCCAGCTGGGGTGGGGGTGCATGTTAGAGCCAAGGCAATGTGGTCTCCACCTTTGTTTCAGTCTTCTTTCATTTTCCTCTATCAAGGCCCCTGTCTAATAATAACAGGTTTTGCCAGACAAAAAAAAAAAAAAAAAAAAAAAAAAGACGAAAGAAAGAAAGAAAAAAACCCAAAGAACCAATATAATTTCAGGGCAAAAAATATAAATCTCCTTTGTTCAATTATTTTTTAATGTAATGTATTACCTTATGGAAGTGGATGAAGTATTTTATGCCTTTTGTCACTAGTTATCTTTAATGATTATATGTTATACAGACTCATGGAATTTATGCTTGTCACTATAACTAATAAAATGTGGCTCATCAGTGACAGGTTTGAAAAATAAAATGTTGGGACGCCTGGGTGGCTCAGTGGGTTAAGCGTCCGACTTCAGCTCGGGTCACGATCTCACGGTCCGTGAGTTCGAGCCCCGCGTCAGGCTCTGGGCTGATGGCTCAGAGCCTGGAGCCTGCTTCCGATTCTGTGTCTCCCTCTCTCTCTGCCCCTCCCCCTTTCATGCTCTCTCTCTGTCTCAAAAATAAATAAAACGTTAAAAAAAATTAAAAAAAAAGAAAAAGAAAATGTTATCTGCAATTCTGTAATAATAAAATCCGAAACATTTAGGTACCACTTTAAAATATGTTAGCTTTAATTTACTCTGGTTTATATCATATAATAAATTTCTTTACCTTATAATCTTTGTATACATTTATTGGTAAGGTCTCTCCATGGCACACTATTGTGACTAATTCTGTTTGACAGCATTCATTGGAGGAAATTCCTAACAATTGGTGCCAGAATTTTGTTTGAACTGATATGGTGAGGACCACTCTCCTGGTAATAACTTTCTCCAAATTCTTAATTACATTCTGCAACTTTTTTTGTGTGTATAATCAGTACTTCCGATTTATTATAGATGATAAGACCCAAAACCCCAGAATAAATGGAGGTGTTGTAATCATTCATTGTAATTCAGACAATTTTGGTGTAGATGTATATTGATCCTTTGGTTTAAGCCCTCTATGCCATTGGTATATACCTTTAGATTATGGGAGACATAGTTTTTATTCATATTATCAAAATCAGTATCCAAGTATGTCAGATGAATTGGTATGCAAATTAATAACTAATTTGCCTGTTTAAATATGTGTAATAAAGCCAAATTCCCAGTTGGCATGTATGAAACTTACAGATTTTGGAAATGAACATCCACAATTTTTCCCAAAAGGCCTGGGGCTTCTCTGAGATGATATTGAATCTCAAGACTCTAGACAATTTCATAATATTAGGTTGAGCAATTTCTCTGTAGTTGTTTTATTCTATAACTGTTAGGGAAAATTCTACTTTAGTAGAGTTGATGCAATCTTTGGCCCCATCATGTTGAGCACTAAACAATATTATTTTTCAAAGAGTAGACTGTGTTATCAAATGAAAGATTAGTGAGAGACTGGATTTAACTGGATGTGTCAAGTTAATCACTGAGGATAGGCTCTGCTCTGATTAGGACCTGTGTCAATTTCCTGCTCTTCTCAAATAAAGTGAGGAAGCAAAACAGTCATAATAATCTCAGTGCAAATCAAAGTCAACATAGAGAAATGATTTTTAAAAGGATAATTCTTGCATCAAAAATAAATGGGGACACCTAGATGGTTTAGTCAGTTAAGTGTCCGACTTTTAATTTCAGCTCAGGTCATGATCTCACAGTCTTGAGATTGAGCCCGGGCCATGGGGCTTCATGCTGGGCATGGAGCCTGCTTTAGATTCTCTCTTCCTTTCATTCTTCCCCTCCCCACCCAAGAAAAAAAAATAAATGATGCTTATCAATCTAATCATTTGACACACAGTTTGGCTTGCGTAACATGAGACCTGATAGAGATCAATTTCCCAGCTCGGTTCTGGAGTAAAATATTTACTTATGGTTTCCTCCATATGTAATGCCATAAGACTAACTTGTATTTTAAAAACTATTATGAACCATCAACCAGTGCATAGGAACATCAATTAGAATCATGTGTATGATCATGACCTGTTCCTGTGACTTGGTCTTATCTGTTAGCAGCCACTCTCATCTGAGAAGCAACAGTGTGGACATATTCCCTATTACTCCAGGAGAATGGTTTTGATCTATATTTTTGTGACATTTTTGTATTTTTTACTTTGCTTCACTGCTAGTTATTTATAGGCAAGGACACAATAGGTTTTAGCTTCCTCTGAAAACTATTGTGTCAATGTTCCTAAGCTTTCACCAGAGGAGAAAGAGGAAATTCTCTGGGGATCAGAAGCACTCTGATCTGATCCAAGCTCATTAAAAAAGGAGCAAGGTAAGAGAATATGAGTATACTCTAACTCCAAGGCCTTATTTTCCTATGCTATGGACTATCTTCTGTAGTGAACAAAAGCAAGCTAGTCTTTTTAGGCTACTGGGAATATGCCAGAAGTTAGAACTTTGTTTTGAATATATCATCTGAAAGTTTAGCATTTAGTGAAGTGATTTCAGTGTTCATGTTTATAGGGTCAAAAAGCTAACTCCACTTCCTCTAGGAGTGCCAAAGATCCCAAACATGGCATATTACATCATTATTAGATGTTAAAAAAAATGGTCACATTACTGTGAACTGTTTGAATTGGCTCCATATGTGTATGTCAAATTTAAAATTTCATTGAGGGTCAGATTTCCCTTTGGTCAACCTCCAGGTGATCTGCCTCCTAACCATGGTCAGTGAAAATACATCCGCCCTGCACTCTGAACTCCCTAGGTGATTAATTATTGGAATGATTGGATGCAAAATGCTTTACAAGAAAATAGCCACATGCTACTTGCAGTAGAATATGTAATTAACTGCATCAGCCTATATTTTCTCTTCCTCATCTCATCTGAAGCTTGTGTTGGCCCTTTGCCTTCATTCAGTGCACAATATGTTAGCCATTTGTGAAAATCTAATGGTTAAAAAACAATTTCTTTTAGTCAAAAGGAAGACAGTCAGAAGAGACCTTGTCTTTTGGATATCATTGATTCTTCTTCAGAATCAGCTTGAAAGCCAAATGCCTCTCTGATATTTTTTAACCATAGCTCATTGAAAAATAGTCCTTTTGAGGGCACCCTCCTGGATTGTCCTATTTATGACAAAATTGTGTAAAGGTTGAAACTCTCAGGGGGCTTTCTGACATATAAGGTATATATGGTGTTAGGAGAAAGATGTGTTGCTTAGTAAGTTCAGTTTACTAAGAAAGACAGAGACATAGGTGTCCAGTTGGATAGGAAAGGAAAAAATCTTCTATAATGTTTCTTTGTGATTAGGTAGGACTGGATACTGGCAAGCTTAAGGCCTGTTGAATCTTCTTAGCCTTGGTTGTGAGGCTCAGAGGTAATGTTTATACAGGGAAGAGAAACAGTATAGTCAAGTTACAGAGTGAACTAGTGTCTGAGTCAGAAATAAAACTCCTTGCTTCCAATACTGTGTTAATTCCCAACACCACACCCTCACTGCTAGACAGAAAAGGTGCTATGTGTTCAAGCAAAGGAAATTTATGAATAGAGCCTTAGTGGCAGTTTTCCCATGCCCTGTCTTCAGGATTGAGACTGAAATGCTTTCTTGTTTGTGGTCCTTTCTCTCCCACAGGATTTGGTTACTCAAAGCACCAAAGTAGAAGTGCCAGACTGCCTGTTGTTGGTATAGTGTATGTGTGCTGAGAGACATAAAACTGAATGGAAAACTAGGGAGACAAATTTCAACTATTTGAAACACACCATCTTGGGAAGTAGAAAATAATAAAAAGACAGTGAGCTAGAAGAATGCTGTGTAAAAAAAGATATCAGTGGGCAGAGTGTAGGGACTCTGGGAATAGTTGAAAAGGCATCTATTATGAAAGCAGTTTCCAAATAATATTTTTGGCCTTACTTATTGCAGAAGGCAGGTGCAAGCAGATTATAGTAAATGAAGGTTGGGTTTAATATTAGGGATTTTTCAGTCCTTTAATTTATTTAGATTGTGTAAATTTATGATAGAGGAATATTTTTGACTAACTGGATTTCTTTCAACAATGAAAAAAAAAAAGGCCTCCAGACTAATGCGTAGTGAGTGGGGATGTTAAAAATAGTATATAAAGTGGTTTAATCAGTTGAGAAGTTTTCCATTTATTTTTGTTTCTATCACATTGGTAAAACAATCTGCAGAAACTTGGGTCTATAGTTGCCAAAGTGAGATATGAACCCCAATGACAGATTTTTTCAGGCTCTTCCTGTTTTTGCTGATCAGCTTCAGTGACCTTAAACATAGTGATTGCATACAGTTCTTTATGAGAAAACTGGAAGGAGTTAGATGAAGCAAAGTAGTATAGAGGATGGGATTTGAGGAATTGTGAGCCAGAAATATCTCCCAAAGTCCTAAATACAAATTAGATGACAGCACTGACCTCTACCCAGCAAGGTCTTTTTTCTTTTATCTTTTTTTATTCTTTCAATTCTTGTTTTAATTTCCTTGCTACTTTCCTATTTCCTCTTTTGCTCTCCTCACCTATTTATATTTGTCCACTGTCTGTTTCTTCCCATTCTGGACCTTACTTGGTCAAGGTTCCTACTATACTTTGCTTTTACATATCAAGGTTGATTGTGGCAAGAGTTGAGCTGGGCCTGTGAGATGAAATAGCCAAGAAAGAATATGATCTTAGTGCAGTGTTAGGCTCAGGGGGTGGGGAGGGGGAAGACACTCCATAAAGATTTTTTGAATGAGAATTCAATAATAACAAGTTTCCAATCTTAACTTGAGAACTTTTGTGATTAAAAAATGACAACTTTTTGATTCATATCCCATAAGTCATCTCGTCAAGGTCATCTCTTCCTCTAGGCACTGCAGTCAGCGAGTGTTTTTTTTTTTTTTCCCCAAATCAGTTTTTTCTCAGTGCAAACACTGGTTCAAGTAACTTCAGGCTTCTGCATTTCTGGCAGATTCCTGCCTCCACTCCATTTTCTGTTATATAAAATAGCCCTTTGACCTGTTCCTTGGGAGTTAGAAGGAAAGAGTAATGTAAGGAGAAACCACTTCAGATAAATGCCTTTCAATTAAAAAAATATATAATCATGTGTACAGCAGCACTTTCAACAATAGCCAAATTATGGAAAGAGCCTAAATGTCCATCAACTGATGAATGGATAAAGAAGATGTAGTTTACATATACAATGGAATACTGCTTGGCAATGGGAAAGAATGAAATCTGGCCATTTGCAGCAATGTGGATGGAACTGGAGGTTATTATGCTAAGTGAAATAAGTTAGGCAGAGAAAGATACCATATGTTTTCACTCATATGTGGATCCTAAGAAACTTAAGACCATGGGGGAGGGGAAGGGAATAAAAAAGTTACAGAGAGGGAGGGAGGAAAACCATAAAAGACTCTTAAGGACTGAGAACAAACAGAGGGTTGGGGGGTGGGGAGAGGGGAAAGTGGGTGATGGGCATGGAGGAGGGTACTTGTTGGGATGAGCATTGGATATTACATGGAACAAATTTGACAATAAATTATATTTTAAAAATAAAATAAAATAAAATAAAAAATATAATCATGTGAAAATCCATTATTGAACATGTCAGGGAGTAAAGACCACTTTTATTGCATATCCTCCTCATTGAAAAGAATTGTCCATTTTGCATTATAGAGAATTCAAAAGGCTGTTCCTATCAAATGACAGCTACTAATCGAGAAATTTAGAAAGACTTCTATATGCACCTCTGAGCAATGTTGGCCCAGATACTAAAAAAAAAAAAAAAAAATGGTTAAGTTAATGACTGCCATATGTATAAGCAGGGGCAATCAAAGGGCATGTAACTGGTCAGATCAGAAGTTTACAGTGTGGCAGAGGAATGGGCATTTATGTCAAATCTACCTTTCACACTTATATTCAGCCAGAGAAGGTTCCATTGATTAAGGCCGTTTTAGGAGCTGAAGGCATGAAAGTAACTGATGGAATGGGAGGGGGATAAGAAGACATCCTAAGCTAAGCATTTACTTGAGAGAGATTTGGAAAGGGGACTACAATCTGCAAGAGGGAAACTGAGATTATTTGAATTATTGCTCTAGAAAGACAATGTAATACAGTGAAAAATCTTTTCACCAGAAGCTTTAATTAACTGAGGAATCCATGCTCTCTGAATTCATGTTTTAGAAGAAAAAGATGAATTGATTATTTACTTCAATAATTTAGTCAGAGGGGCCCCTGGGTGGCTCAGTCAATTGAGAGTCCAGCTCTTGATTTTGACTCAGGTCATCATCTCACGGTTTGTGGGATCACTTCTGGCTTTGTGCTTACAGTGCGGAGCCTGCTTGGGATTCTCTATCCCTCTCTCTCTGCCTCTCCCTTGCTCTTTCTCTCAAATAAATAAATAAACATTAAAAAATAAGCTTAGTTAAAACTTTTTTAAGGGCATGTCCTGGAGGTCCAATATCGACCTATAGTCTTGTGCAATAGAACTAATAATTAGACAATAAGGTTTACTAATATTAGAAAAGAAACAAAATAATTTAGGTTAGTTTAAAAATTCTTTGGTTATGAATAAAAAAGGTGAATTCTGGTTCTGATGGTACCACTTACACATTCTCCTCTTTTTTTTTTTTCAACATTTATTTATTTTTGGGACAGAGAGAGACAGAGCATGAATGGGGGAGGGGCAGAGAGAGAGGGAGACACAGAATCGGAAACAGGCTCCAGGCTCTGAGCCATCAGCCCAGAGCCTGATGCGGGGCTCGAACTCACGGACCGCGAGATCGTGACCTGGCTGAAGTCGGATGCTTAACCGACTGCGCCACCCAGGCGCCCCACATTCTCCTAATTCTGACATCATAATTCTAAATTACATAAGCCTCAGTTTCTTCTTCTATAATATGGTGATAAATTCTTGTCTTCCTACCTTATGATGTTCTTGTGGGAATCAAATAAAACACATTTTTGAAAGTTAAAAAATTCCTTAAAAATTTCAAACTATTAGTGTTCTTTTAATTATCAAAGGCCTGTTTCCCCACCTCCATCCCCCATCCCTGCTTGGGCTGTCATGTATACAATATCTTATTTCTGTTCATTGCAATGCTGCATACAGTACTGCATTTGTTATATTGTGTGTGATCTCTCCCAATCTTGCAACATATTCCTGTAGTACCTTTTAACATATTGTAGGTGCTCAAAAGGTACTTGTCAAACCAAATTGAATGTGTATATTGTTTCCAGTCTGGGTGAACAAAATATCTTTTACTCCACAGAAATGAATGGAAGGCAGATTTGATTATTCATTCCATCTTGTCTCCCATAGGAGGAAAATATTTCTTACCAGTCTCTAGTCTCAAAGTGGTGAACCCTGCAGGCAGCAGGCCTTCTGAAAAAAATCCATGGGTGACAGAAGATTCATTGACTTTCAATTTCAAGATTTAAATTCAAGCTTCAGACCCAGGTTGGGCAATGCTACTGCCAATAATACTTGCATTGTTGATGATTCCTTCAAGTATAATCTGAATGGTGCTGTCTACAGTGTTGTATTCATCCTGGGTCTGATAACCAACAGTGCCTCTCTGTTTGTCTTCTGCTTCCGAATGAAAATGAGAAGTGAGACTGCTATTTTCATCACCAATTTGGCCCTTTCTGATTTGCTCTTTGTCTGCACTCTACCTTTCAAAATATTTTACAATTTCAACCGTCACTGGCCTTTTGGTGACACCCTTTGCAAGATCTCTGGGACTGCATTCCTCACCAACATCTATGGGAGCATGCTCTTCCTCACCTGTATTAGCGTGGATCGTTTCCTGGCCATTGTCTATCCCTTCCGATCTCGTACCATTAGGACAAGGAGGAATTCTGCCTTTGTGTGTGCTGGAGTCTGGATCCTAGTCCTCAGTGGTGGTATTTCAGCCTCTTTGTTCTCCACTACTAATGTCAACAATGCAACCACCACCTGTTTTGAGGGCTTCTCCAAACGTATCTGGAAGACTTATCTGTCCAAGATCACCATATTTATTGAAGTTGTTGGTTTCATCATTCCTCTGATTTTAAATGTCTCTTGCTCTTCTGTGGTGCTAAGAACCCTCCGCAAGCCTGCTACACTGTCTCAAATTGGAACCAATAAGAAAAAAGTGCTGAAGATGATCACAGTTCATATGGCAGTCTTTGTGGTATGCTTCGTACCCTATAACTCTGTCCTCTTCCTGTATGCCCTAGTGCGCTCCCAAGCCATTACCAATTGCTTGTTGGAAAGATTTGCAAAGATTATGTACCCAATCACCTTGTGCCTTGCAACTCTGAACTGTTGCTTTGACCCTTTTATCTATTACTTCACCCTGGAGTCTTTTCAGAAGTCCTTCTATGTTAATACCCATATCAAGATGGAATCCCTGTTTAAGACTGAAATACCTTTGACCACAAAGCCTTCCCTTCCAGCTATTCAAGAGGAAGTTAGTGATCAAACAACACATAATGGTGGTGAATTAATGCTAGAATCCACCTTTTAGGTAATGAGAACTGTCCAGATATTGTTTTTCCCAGGATTTTTCCTATGCTATGCATAAGAGAAGCAATTTGAAGCTAGTGATAACTGAAAATAGATTAATGTACTGAATACAGTCAGGTACATTTATTTGAATGTTTATTGTGCATATGCTGTTTTGTTCAATAATTATAGGTCAGGTCTAATTACAACAACCAAAAGAGATTGCCAAACTCTTCTGCTGGGTTATAATTTCATTGTGTCACATTATACAAGTGGCCAGTGGCCTTTGCTTCAGTGATATAAAGATTATCGTAAATTTTTTAGAAAGATATTTCCACTCTGGTAATATTTGTTAATTAGGTTGGGCCTATAAATATAGAACAAATTCAGGGATTATTTAAAAAAAAAACTTTTGTGTTACTACTGATACATGTTACTCTTTTTTTTTCCTTTTTTTGTATTATTATAGAGTATATTTTTAGCATAAGAACATATTGTAGCCTAACATTATTGGTAAGAAGTGTATCCAATTTAAAAGAACTGACAAATTTCATTGTATGTGTTTTGAAAACAGAAACATAAATTGTGTTTGCATAAATATGGATGGGAAGAAACAAAATTAGCTGGATTTACACAATTGTAATCACCAGCAGTGTCAGTTTTTTTTAATCTTCCTTTTTTTTACACTACATTAAGATTTTCATATGAAATTTAAAATCCAGAAAACTGTGCTCAAAACAATTACAGAATAAAAAATCACATAAAACAACAAATGTCCATTAAAAAAACTAGCAACACCAACATTTTTTTCTTAGAATTTTTAATTATCTTTCTTTTGAGAGACTGATACTATATAATATTCTTCGTATGATGTTTTGGAGCACAATGCATTTATTCCCAGGTCAGGAGCAAATTGAAAAAATTAACAACAAAATAATAACACAAAATAAAATCATAAAGCACATTTTAAAATCTTGCTTAAAATTTTCATTAATAAATTTTTTTGGGGGGAGAGGAGATCTGTAACTTTAAATAACTTATTCTTTCATGTTAAATTTTGGAGCACAATGTAGCCAGGTTGCTGCTAGAGTTTGTGGCCAGATCAGGAGCATATTGAAAATAAATTCATAAACCAAACTAAACCAATACAATAAAACTCAGAAAAACTGCAAAACAACAAAACAATAGAAAATAATCCCTAGCACTTGCATTTGTATTTTATTTTTGGAGGTTCTGTAAATTTAAAAGTATCATATCATTTGTGTGCAATTTCAGAGTACAATACAGGTAGAAATCTGCTAAATTTGTGCCCAGGTCATGACCATATTGGGGGGGGGGAACCCCGTAAAACAATCGCTTACAAAACAAAACAAAACACAAGAATTTAGAATTTGCATTTTCTTAAGGATTTTTAAAACTTGCAAAATACCATGATTTTCATATGATGCTTTGGATCAAAATGCAGTTAGGAAGCTGCTAAACTGGTGTTAGTTCAGGAGCAATCAAAATAAATATTTACATATATACAAAAGAAGAGAAAACATTTTTTTTGTAACACCCTTAAACAATAAAAGAAACAAAATAATCTTTAAAACCTTTTACTATTTATTGGATGAAATGTAGATTTAAGCATATTAAGACATGTAAATGGAGCTTCTGAGCACAGTATAATTTGAAAGGTGCTACATTTGTGCTCATGTCAGAAAGAATGAAAATATATTCCCTCATCTACATTCTACACACACACACACACACACACACAATTAAACACTGAGAAACAATAGAAATATTCTTAAAATGTGTATTGATCAAACTTTAAAATATTTGGTTGATATGGTAATTTAAAAATGCTAAGACTTTTAAAGTAAAACTTCCAGGAATAATGCATGTGCCAGGAAGTGATTTGAAAAAAAAAGAAAAAAAACACACCATAAAACGATAATAGAAAAAATAATTATTTTAAATGATACTCAAATTCCTTTTTATTTTTTAAATGTTTATTTATTTTTGAGAGAGAGAGAGAGAGAGAGAGAGAATGAGAGAGAGAGAGATACAGAATCCCAAGCAGACTCCAGGCTCTGAGCTGTCAGTACAGAGCCAGACACAGGGCTCGAGCACAGGAACTGTGAAATCATGACCTGAGCTGTAGTCGGACACTTAATTGACTCTGTCACCTAGGCACCCCAAATGATAATCAAATTCTTAAAACTCTCATTTACCTTTGTTTTTCTTTCTGGTGTTATATAGATTTAAAAATACTGATTTTTAAGTTTAAAACATGAGCATAATGTAAATTGTTTACATGAATCCTTCATATTTTATTTTAATTCTGTTATAGTAAACATACAGTGCTACATTAGTTTCAGGTGTACAATATCGTGATTCAACCATTCCATACATCATTACTTAATACCCATCACCTATTTCACCCGCCCTTTCACCAACTTCCCCTTACATTAATCCCTTAAATCAAATGTTACCATAAATGTACAAATCCCTACCACTAATGGAAACCATCCAACATTTTTATACCAATTGGTTAATTACAAATTGTTATTTTTTCCTTCTGGTATTAACATTTGCTTGTGTAACATTCTCCAACAACTCTATAGAACTTACTGAATGAGGAGAATGTCTTCATTCTGATTCTGCAAATCAAAAGTATACAAGCCCAGAACAGAATTTTTGGATGCTCCAATACCAAATCCTGACTTAATTTTAGTCTATATTAAATGAAGTAAACTAAAAACAATACCAGGCTTGATGTAGAGTAAATTGCCTAGTTTCTTTTGTAAAATCTGTTTCCTTACTAGGATAAAAATGACCAATCTGAGCCTGGGTTAGGAACCAATTTAATAAAATGCTAAAACAATAGAACAATAATGAAAATAAATTTTCAAAAATAGCATTAGTTTTTCTTTGTGATCTAAAGTCCTAAAACTAATCATGCATTGTATTGTCTTGTGAAAACATTATATACAGAATATATAAGCATTAGATTCAGTTTGATGAAATTAGGTTAAGTTAGGCTAAGTTCACTTGTTAGGTTTTGTTGTAAGATCAAATTAGTAATCAAAGTATGAATAATCTTTTGGGGTTTTTTTAGTATTCTTTCTTTCCCACTTGTAAGTATAAAACATGTAACTTTGTGCCCTTGGCCCTCAAAATTATAAAATTTTAGGATTATGACACCAAAAAGTTTAATGGGATATGTTAAGCAAGTTGACATAAAATATATCAACAAATAAGTTTCTTTCTGTGTAATTTGCATATTTAGTTTTGTTTAATTTTCCATATTTCAGTTTTTATCATTAATATAACTTGCTATTAATAAAAAACTTTTTTCATATGAACAATGTAACAAACAAAATGTAAAAAATATAAAATTTATTTTTATTTCAAATTTAAAAGCAAAAGCAATAATTCAGTTTCATTACAACTTGGATTTCAAATGCTTATCAAATGTAATAAATATGTTTGGATTATCTAGTAGTCATACTTTGGTCAACTATTTATTAAACTTTGCCTTTATTTATAGGCACCCAGAGCCATTTTTCCTTTACCTTCCCTCCATCCTTTAAGAAAAAACTTATTAAGGATGTACCTGGGTGGCTCAGTTGATTCAACATCCAACATCTGCTCAGGTCCAGATCTAGCAGTTTGTGAGTTCAAGCCCTACTTCAGGCTTGCGGCTGTCAGCGTGGAGCCGGCTTCAGATCTTCTGTTCCCCTCGCTCTCTGTCCCTCCACTCACTCTCACTCTCAAAAATAAATTTAAAAAAACATTAAAAAATTAAAAAAGAAAAATATTATTAAAGTATATTTGATCTAAAGTCAATTTTAATACTTTGTTTTTGAGGCTGTCTGAAGACTAATGCAGAATTTAAAATGGCAAGCCCCTGGGTGACTTTTCAGGAATCAAGCTGAAAGATTACTGCTTTCTCTGATTCAACCAGTTTGGCTTTGATTTATTTGGGGCTTCTTGCCAAACCAACCCTTGAATCTGACCTCTCATATTTGATTAAATTCCTTATGACAGCTAGGAGTCCTGGAGCAAGTCAGGGCAAACAGACCATCTGACAACAATGAGATGATTTTGGAGCTGGATAGCTCCCAGATCAATATCAGTTATTAGAATAGGCATTGATCCCAGGGTGGCAACACAGGGAATTCCCATTTATCATTCTCATACCTTCTAACTCTCAGAGAAAGCAATGTCAGCATCTCATAAACCATTGTATGTGTTGATTCCCTCATGAAATGATAAATACTGTCTTTTCTGACACCCTTACCAGCATGATCAACCCTAGGTCATTTTTAAAGTTATAGGAACTTTGTCATTCATGACCTTCTAGGCCAGGTCTTCTGAAAAAATGGAGACAAAGGTTGTTTTATATATCCATTAACCTTCTTCCATCTCTGTCTCCACCTCTAAACTCCTGCACCTTATATTTTCCATGGTTTCCAAAACTCTGTCTTTCCTGTGACCCTTTCTGACATCTCTCCTCTTCAGAGATATTGCTTCTTTCTGGACCAAAAACAATACATAAACCTCTGTCAAGACAATGACAGGTAGAATAGATTTACACTGAATTGTTAATGATTGATCCCTCCACCCACTGCTTTTAATCCTCCCAGTGATGTTTACATCTTAGGAAAAGAGTCTGGTTAATTCAAATGACTGAAGCAGGGTTGGGATAAGGAGACATAACTGTCTTCTTGAGCCTCAGCATTCTTCAATTCATGGTAAGGCCTCTGCAACTGTTACTTTCTTGTTCCACTCTCAATATTACTCTGTGTATCATTGAGTCCAAAACACATTGCCCTTTTCCAGATATCTGTCTTTTCCAAAACTGCCTGCAGTGACTGGAAATCTATGTTCTCATTTCCTTCCGATATGCTTGGATTATTTTCCCCAAATGTCTCCTGATTCTGGTGGACTTGGTGAAATGCTTCTTAAAATATGAAGCTGTTCGGAGCACCTGAGTGGCCCAGTTGGTTAAGCATCCGACTTCGGCTCAGGTCATGATCTCACAGTTCATGGGTTTGAGCCCCGCATCAGGCTCTGTGCTGACAGCTCAGAGCCTGGAGCCTGCTTTGGATTATATGTTTCCCTCTCTCTGCCCTTTCTGCACTCACACTCTGTCTATCTCTCAAAAATAAATAAACATTAAATTATGAAGCAGTTTATTTCAACAAGGGATCCAAAGCACAGACTACTGAATAAAATGTCCTCTGTATTCAGATTTTTGAAAAGCTATGTACTTCCTACTTCTTCACTTCTTTCCCTGAGTATCCAGGAATGAAGCTCTTCTCTCTCAAACATTCAGAGAGGTAGTGATTTCAGGACTATAGAGGAGTAGAGATAGTGTGAGGCCTAAAATGTAGAAGTGATGGAAGACAGATAGATTCTAAAATAGGGATGCTTTGTGTGGCAATAGAAACTACCTTTCCTTTTTATCATGGAGAGGCTCCAACTTTACAGATGATGAGTTTATTACAAAGGACTTTCACTCCTCCCATTTGCTAGTCCAGGGTAAACTCTCAGCTTGTTACCTTCCTCACTCATGTTGGTGGTAACAAGGCTTAAAATATGGGTCACCTTCCTCAGTGGAGATCCTGGGACTTCTGGACTGGCCCCAGCTCAAGGCAGTTTTAAGTTCTCAGTAAACAGTTTGGCATAATTCCTAGGGACCCAGAATTCATTATTTATTTATTCAACAAATTCTTGAACATCAACTATTATGTGCCAGACATCTTCTAGGTATTGATGATTTGATGGTGACAACAACAGACAAAAAGCTGTTTTAAAGATTCTGTTCTAGAGTCAAAGCAGGGATAACCAAAAACAAACAAATAACCAAGTTAAAAAGTGATGGAAGATGATAATGAGTGCTACATTAAAAGAGCAAAATAAAGGACAACGCGTACCTGAAACCAAACTTCAGGCTCCCATGGTAGGACTGGATTAGAATTTTAAAGATAATAATCATTAAAAAGAGAAGGATGCCTCTATCTAAATAAATACAATTATTTTAATTAAGTTTATGCTATACATATCAATGCATGTAAAGAAGTACAAGAAAATTCTGATTTTAAAACATCAAATTTCTTTGTTTTAAAGGGGTTATGAAGTCCTGAATTGCCCAAATTATGTGTTTAGTCTGTCTACCTTTAAGTACTTATGTTCTTGTCAAAGCCACAGAGACCTCAAAAGGCTAATAAAGACCCAAGCCTAGGCAACTTGCAATAGGCAAAACTGATCATGTCATGACTTCAGGCTTCATCCTACAGCATATAGGCTCACTTGCTTTTTCTCTCTCTGTTTCTGTCTCTGTCTCCACCATTCCTTTCAGCAAAACATGCTGAGTAAGATCTGAATGCTATTACCATAAAGAGGTTTGGGCTGGAAGCCCAAATCTGTTTTTCGTACTTAGCTTTTCTGGTCACTGAGTGAACATGGGCAAATACCTGTCTCCCTCTATGCCTGAATTCCCCTATTAGTAAAATAAGCAGGTTGTTCTTAGTCATGTCTGAGGTCTCTGATAGTTCTAAGGCTGGAACTCCAAAGTAATTGATGCTGAGCCAAAACGAACAGTACTTATTAATAACACTAATATAGATGATGGTACTTACTAAGTACCAGATACTGTACTAAAAATTTTACATGCATTTCACAATAACATGAGAGAGGTTTTATGATTAGGCACATTCTACAGATAAGAAAACTGAGGCTTAACAAGCTGAAGAACAGTTATAGAGCTAAGTGGCAGTCTGATTTGATCCCATTTCTGTATGTTACTAAAGCCTGTGTTCTTTAACCAGTATTGCTTTGTCCATCCAGGACTATGAGTCTTAAGCACAAGAAGCACATGTTTAATGGTGGAACTTCTGCCATTAAGGATAAAAAGGGAGGTTTTGGGGATAAGAAATCCTAAGTTTTTTCTTTCAAAAATATTCCACAAAAGTGGCCATGTACTCCCACTTAGAAGTGAGACCAGATAGGGTTTGAATAATAATAATAATTCATTCAAATGTTCATTATGTGTTAGAAAGTATCACACAAAATCTCCTAATCTCATTTTTAATATGATAAAACTGAGGCTTAAGGATTTTAAGTAACTTTCCCAAAGTCATACAGCCAGTCAGTGGTACAAACAGGACTTGTATACAGCCTGATTCTAAGCCCCCAATCCGTTATAAGGAGACTTGTTCTACTGTATAAAAACAACCATATTTGTTGAATACTTACTATGTGCCAGACACTGTGTTTTGCATATAGTTTCTCTTTTAATCTTCACAATAATCTTAAGAGATAGATATTTTTATTATCTCTTTTACAAGTGAAAAAATGAGAAACAAAGTTAAGCAACTTACCCAAAGTCTCATAGTTATTAAGTGGGTTTTTATGAAATCCAACACCTAACCATGGTAAGAATGCCCAAGATCAGGCTCTTAACTATTTATTGTCCAACCTCATTTATTACTACTCTTTTTCATACTCAAACTCCAGGTACATTGGTTTTTCCATGCCTTTAATAAGTGAAGCTCATTTTTGTCTTAAGTCCTTTACTTTTGATCTAGTCTCTGCTTTGAATAGTTTTCCACTAGGTTATCACATGGCTGGCTCTTTCTCATCATTTAGCTTCAAATGTCACCTATTCAGAGAGACCTTTCCTGATCATCCATTCTATAGTAGATATGCAGTTACTGTTGTCACTTTACCCTATTATCATTTCTTTAAGGCACTCTCTGATATTCTTCTTTTTATTAAGTTTATTTATTTATTTTGAGAGAGTGAGACAGAGAGAGAGAGGGAGAGGGAGAAGGAGAGAGGGAGGTAGAATGAGCAGGGGAGGGGCAGAAAGAGGGAGAGAGAATCCCAAGCAGGCTCCGCACTGTCAGCACAGAGCCTGATGCGGGGCTTCAACCTGAACCGTGAGATCATGACCTGAGCTGAAACCAAGAGTCGGAAGCTTAACTGAATGAGCCACCCAGGTGCCCCTGATACTCTTATTTTAATTTATTTGTTCAGTGTCTGTCTATATTACTCTCCATAATGTGTATGCTCTATGAAGGCAGAAATAATGTTATTCTTTTTCAGTACAGTATCTAATATATGGTAGACACTCAAGTAATATTTGTTGAATAAGTGAAAGTGGTAGATCTGAAATGGGAAACCAAGTCTGTATGACTTTTGGGCCCTTGCTGTATATGCTACTGACATTCCATTTATCCTTTCAGACTTCTCTTTTCCCTAAAGTGAACATCATTTCCAACTGCCTCATGCTGACTTTCATTAGAACCTGAACACTGAAGAGTAAAATGTCTTACTTTTAGAATATAATTGGCAAAGTACATACCTAATTTCCTAAAGAAGCTACTTTAATTACCTTATCATCTTTTACTTTTGAGGGTTTTTTTTGTAGATTGTAGGGATGCCCCAATATTTTTCCACATATTCAAGGAAGAGCTCAGAGAAAGAAAACAAATCTTGAGCATGCTTAAAACTCTTACGCTTTATTCAAGTCTTAAGTAAATAACTCCACTTTTTTTTTGGTTTGTTTTTGCAATTTCCTCTCATTTAATTTGTACCTTCTGGCACTTGCTGGCACTTCTGAGTTATACATTGGACTGGAACTTTCAGTCCCTATGACGTGTCACATAACACATAAAGTTGACTACAAAGAAGTATCTTGTTACTGGTGATTCTGAAAAATCTTCCATTATTTTCAACACACATTCCCCTGGCTGATTTTCAGTCTATTTCTTTATTAGAAACCACTGTCTAGCCATTGAGAGGATATGTTTTTAATAAAAAAAGAAAAAAAAAGTAAGAGGGAGGGAAAAGTGCTATGTGATTGGATGCCATCCAGGAGGTACATACATAGCTTTAACTGTAATGGAATATAATGGTAACCTTTTTCTAGTAGGATCTGGAGCCAATGCTCACAGTTTTCTCTTTGCCGTTTTACTGGGAGAAGTATGTGCTGGCTTCTCAAATAAAATGTACTGCTATCATCATCTGCCAAGATGCTAACTGAAAAGATCCATTATTTTTGATAGTTAATACCTTATATGGAGATTGTGTTGACTGACATGGACATCTGGAAATATGGTCAGAAATTTTTTTCCTAGGTCAGGTAAGGCTGAGTGAGTGCCTGTTTCTTCATAAATGACCAGTTATGCATTCATAGAGAAAACATTTCTTCTTAGCTTCTAGGTAGGTAACCTCCGAGGAACTGGGATGGCTGGATTTGAAGAAGGGGATGCAAATGAGCAGTAGCCATTTGGAATTTATATGGAAAAGGTATAGCTGCCTGTTCCTTAACAGAGGTGAATTGTGTGTGAACTACTCAGAGCTTGAAGGGGAGAAAAATCCTATCTTATTTAAGCAGAGCTGAAGGTGTTTTCAGAGTTTTTTCTGATTTTCATATTGGCTGTCTCTACAGACTGGAGAAGATACTTTGCTTTTTAACTCTGACCAGGTATTATCTAATTTCTAACCAATGTTTCCCAATTTGCTCCCAAACTTATCTCAAGAGGAATGAAATGAAGGTTGTGAAACCAATGATGGTGTCTGGTTATGAAGACTTTTTATTTTACTGTTAATTCACCTGCTTGTTTCTAGCTAAAAACCTTGCAGTTACATTTCTGTCTATAGCTTTGGTTTGTTCTGGGCCATTATTGGCATCATGTTTAGGTTTTCTTATGTAGAGTGCTTGACAAACCTTTCTCTAAAGCAGAGCATAGCTAGAGATTAGCTATTCCCCAAAAAATAGATTTTCAATGATTTGTTCACTGTCTTTGCCTGTCACAAATGGTATGCCTTTGCTAGGCAGTGAAGAAAAACCCAAAGCTAACTTCATCCTTACTGGGGGAAAATGACAGATTTTCCTCTAAGGTCAGGAACAAGACAGGGATGTCCACTGTCACCATTGTTATTTAACATAGTACTGGAAGTCCCAGCCTCAGCAATTAGACAACAAAAAGAAATAAAAGGCGTCCAGATTGGCTAGGAAGAAGTAAAACTTACACTATTTGCAGATGACATGACACTATATTTGGAAAATCTAAAAGACCTTACAAAAAAATTGCTAGAACTGATACACGAATTCAGGAAAAATCACAAGGTACAAAATGCATAGAAACCCGTTGCATTTCTATACACCAATAATGAAGCAACAGAAATTAAGGAACCAATCCCATTTACAATTGAACCAAAACCCATAAGATATTTAGGAATAAACCTAACCAAAGAGGTGAAAGACCTATAATCTAAAAAGTATAAAACTATGATGAAAGAAATTGGAGGTCATTCCGTGATCATTGATCAGAAGAACAAATATTGTTAAAATGTCTATTCTACTGAAAGCAATCTACATATTTAATGCAACCCTTATCGAAATCCCACCATCATTTTTCACAGAGCTAGAGCAAACAATCCTAAAATTTATATGGAACCACAAAAGATGCCAAATAGCCAAAGTAACCTTGAAAAAGAAAAGCAAGGCTGAAGCATCACATTTCTGGACTTCAAGTTATATTACAGAGCTGTAGTGATAAAAAGCATTATGGAACTCTCATAAAAATAGACACATAAATAGAACAGAATAGAAAATGCAGAAATGTAAAACAGACAACTGTACAATTAATCTTGAGCAAAGGGAAGAATATCCAATGGAAAAAAGACAGTCTCTTCAACAAATAGTTTTGAGGAAACTGGACGGCAACACGTAAAAAGATGAAACTGAACCACTTTCTTATACCACGCACGAAAGTAAATTCAAAATGGATTAACGACCTAAACATGAGGCATGAAACTATTAAAATTCTAGAAGATAACACAGGCAGTAACCGCTGTGATATCAGTTATAGAAACTTCTTTTTAGATATGTCTCCTCATGCAAGGGAAGGACAAGCAAAAATAAACTATTGGGACTTCATAAAAATGAAAAAGCTTCTGTCAAGGGAAGGAAACAATTTATGAAACTAAAAGTCAACATATGGAATGGGAGAAAGTATTTGCAAGTGATATCTGATAAAAGGTTAGTATCCTAAATATATAAAGAACTTATAAAACTCAACACCCAGAAAACAAATAATCCAATTAAAAATGGACAGAAGACAAAAAAAGACATTTTTCCACAGAAGGCATACAGATGGCCAGCAGACACATGGAAACATGCTCAACATCACTGATCATCAGGGAAATAAAAATAAAAACTACAATAAGATATCACCTTGCACTTGCCAGAATAGCTAAAATCAACAACATAAGACACAAAAGGTGTTGCTTTTGGAGGTGGATAAGGGAAACACTCCTGCACTATTGGTGGGAATGTCAACTGGCACAACCAGTCTGGAAAACAGTATGGAGGTCCCTCAAAAAATTCAAAATAGAACTACTCCATGATCCAGCCATTGCACTAGTAGGTATTTACCAAAATAATTAAAAAATACTAATTCAAAGGGATACATGTGCCCCAGTGTTTATAGCAGCATTATCTATGATAGCTAAACTATTGAAACAGCTCAAGTGTCCACTGAATGATGAATGGATAAGGAAGCTGTCTATATACATAATCACTACTCAGCCATAAACAAAACTGAAATCTTGTCATTTGCAATAGCTTGGATGGAAGTAGAGACTATTATGCTAAGAGAAATAAGTCAGAAAAAGATAAATGCAATATTATTTCTATTTTATGTAAAATTTTAAAAACAAAATAAATGAGCAAATGGGAAAAAAAGAGAGAGGTAAACCAAGAAACAGTCTCTTCACTATAGAGAACAAACTGAAGGTTACCAGAAAGGAGTGGGGGAGGGGGGATGGGTGAAATCTGATGGGGATTAAAGAGTGCACTTGTCCTGATAAGCACTAGGTGATGTATGGAATTGTTGAATCACTGTATTGTACCCCTGGAAACGAATCTAACGCTTTATGTTAACTAAATGGAATTAAAATAAAAACTTTAAACATGGGTATCTGTATTGAATTAATAGAGGATTAATTAAAAAGCAGTGAAATTAATACATTTAATAAAGTCACAGAGTTCACATGCATCAAAACTGTTTTTATGATCATAATTGTTTTAGATGATTTATAAAACCTCAAATCAACATTTAACAATGAACTTTAATCTTTTTTAGCTCCAAATCAAGCATTGTACCCAAGAAATCCTGGATACCAATTTTGTCACTGCTGGTGGAACTTGCTAAGAATGTGAATGGTGAGTGTGTGTGCGTGTGTGTGCATGTGTGTGTGTGTGTGTTGTATATACACATGTTCAGAGACATGCATATCATGTGTATGTCTACATGTGGATATATATAGTCTATGTTTCTTTTTATTTTATTTTTTCCTATTTCTTTTTTTATTTTATAAAAAAATTTATTTCTTTTATTCCTATTTTTTCCTGTTTCTTTTTTAAAATCATGTTTTGTAGGGGCGCCTGGGTGGCGCAGTCGGTTGAGCGTCCGGCTTCAGCCAGGTCACGATCTCGCGGTCTGTGAGTTTGAGCCCTGCGTCAGGCTCTGGGCTGATGGCTTGGAGCCTGGAGCCTGTTTCCGATTCTGTGTCTCCCTCTCTCTCTGCCCCTCCCCCGTTCATGCTCTGTCTCTGTCCCAAAAATAAATAAAAACGTTGAAAAAAAATTAAAAAAAATAAAATCATGTTTTGTAAATCATTGATGATATTTGAAAAGGGTGGTTGCTAATAGGAATGCAATTTAATTCACCTGATGACCATAAACGGTTAAGTTCCACTTTTATGGGGGAAAAAAAGGATGTGTGGGTATGTTTATTATAATGAGGAAATTTCTTTTTAATTCCTTTCTAGAGAAACTGAAATATATGAGCTGACAAAATGGATGTCAATAATAAAATGGAATACCTCCCAATCCAACATTTTAACAGTATCTATTTAGAGAAATATGCTATTTATCATGTGTGTGTTATTTATAATTACGATTTAAATCTAGTTCAACTGTCACTTACTTTAGTTAAGTCTTATTATCTTCAAACAAAATTACCTGGTTGTTTTCTATTTTTGACTACCATAGCATGTGCTATGTAACTCTATTTTCCTATCACATCATATTATAATTTGTCTACTTCTGGGGCAGTTGGGTGGCTCAGTTGGTTAAGCATCTGACTTCAGCTCAGGTGATGATTGTATGATTCGTGGGTTCAAGCCCCATGTCAGGCTCTGTGCTGACAGCTCTGTGACTGGAGCCTGCTTCATATTCTATGTCTCCCTCTTTCTCTGCCCCTCCTCTGCTTGTGCATGCTCTCTCTCTCTCTCAAAAATATATCAATAAACATTTAAAAATAATGTCTACTTCTATATCTGTTCTCTTGTATAACATATTTACTTCTTTGGCACCATTTACCTGGAAAATAGTGGGTGATCTATAAATGCTTGTTGTGTAAAAGAATGAATGAGTGGGAAGGTATCACATTGTACATATTGCAGAGAACTGCATACACAGTGATCACAACTTCTTAATAAATATCAGGTCCCATGGCCTATCAAATTACTTATATGTTGCTTTTGGGTATGAGTGGCAGAGGTAAGAGATATATTTTGGAAGGCAAAGTATTGTAATTGCCATGCCTTTTAGTTATTTATAGGGATATATCACATAGGAAACAGTATTTGAAATTGGGTCTGTCTTAGAAAATTTGACTGTATGATTGCCATAGCTATTGGATCTCAAACATGCTTAATTAAAGAGTAAGCATTTTATCAGACAAATATCAACAATCCCCTGTAGTATGGGAGGGTTGCTCCTCCTGATCCCTGAAAGAGGGAGAGTGCACTGGAAACACTTTAGACATGAACTATGGGACACATAAATAAGTGGAGGAATTTCAAATGAATTAAATTCACTATTTGGAATATTTTTTTACACAGAAAGATCTATGTGTCTGTTTTTGTGCTGCTACTCTGCTGTTTTGATCAGTACAACATTGTAATATAACTTTATGTCTGTAATTATTATGCCTCCATCTTTGCTTGTCTTTTTCAAGATTGTTTTGGCTATTCGGGGTCTTTTGTGGTTCCATGAAAATTTCATGATTGTTTGTTCTATCTCTGTGAAAAACAATGGTGGTATTTCTATGGGGATTGCATTAAATATGATACCAGCAAAAAATTTGAAGGAGTAATCAAAAATCTCCCAACAAACAACAGTCCACGGCTGGATGGCTTCCCAGGTAAATTCTACCAAGCATTTAAAGAACAGTTGATACCTATTCTTTTGAAACAGTTCCAAAAAATATAAATGGAAGGAGAACTTCCAAACTCATTCTATGAGGCTAGCATTACCTTGATTCCAAAACCAAAGAAAGACCCCACTTAAAATAATTACAGACCAATTTCCCAAAGAACATGGATGCAAAAATTGCCAACAAGATACTAGCAAATCAAAATCAACAATTAATTAAAAGAATTATTTGCCATGATTAAGTGGAATTTAATCATGGGCTGCAACAGTGGTTCAATATTTGCAAATCAATCAACATGATATATCACATTAGTAAAAAGGGTAAGAACCACATGATCCTCTCAATAGATGCAGAAAAAGCACTTGACAAAATACAGCATCATTTCTTGATAAACACCCTCAAGAAAGTTGGGATAGATAGAACACACCTCAACATCATAAAAGCCATATACAAAAGATGCAGAGCTGATATCATCCTCCATGGGGAAAAACAGAACTTTCCCCCTAAGGTCAGGAACATGACAGGGATGTCCCCTCTCACCACTGTTGTTCAACATAGTTCTGGAAGTCCTAGCCTAGCCTCAGCAATCAGACAACAGAAATAAATAAAATGCATCCAAATAGACAAGGAAGAAGTCAAATTTTCACTCTTCACAGACGACATGATACTCTATGTGGAAAACCCAAAAGACTCCAAAAAACTTCCAGAACTGAAATATGAATTCAGCAAAGTTGGAAGATATAAGATCAACATGCAGAAATCTGTTGCATTTATATACTCCAATAATGACGCAGCAGAAAGAGAAATCAATTCCATTTACAATTGCACCAGAAACCATAAGGCACCTAGAAATAAACCTAACCAAGGAAGTAAAATATCTGTATGCTGAAAACCATAGAAATCTGATGAAAGAAATTGAGGAAGACACATAGAAATGGAAAACATTCCATGTTCATGGATTGGAAGAACAAATATTATTAAAATGTATATACTAAGAAAAGCAATCTAAATGTTCAATGCAATTATCAAAATAACAGCAGCCTTTTTCTTAGAACTAGAACAAACAATTCTGAAATATGTACGGAAAAGGGACGCCTGGGTGGCTCTGTCAGTTAAGCGTCCAACTTTGACTCAAGTCATTATCTCATGGTTCATGGGTTCAAGCCCCATGTCGGGCTCTGTGCTAACAGCTTAGAGCCTGGAGCCTGCTTCAGATTCTGTGTCTCCTCTCTCTCTATATTCCCCTCCCCTGATTGTGCTCTCTCTCTCTCTAAAAAATAAATAAACATTAAAAAATAATAAATAAATAAATATGTATGTATGGAACCAGAAAAGACCCCAAATAGCCAAAGTAATGTTGAAAAAGAAAACCAAAGCTTGAGACATTACAATTCCAGACTTCAACCTGTATTACAAAACTGTAATCATCAGGACAATATGGTTTGGCACAAAACAGACACATAGATCAGTGGAACAGAATAGAGAACACAGACATGGGCTGAGATGACCCTCCACCTCTCATCACTATGCCCTGCTGCTGGGGAAGGGGAGCAAGGGGCCCATATTTCCCATGTTTCTTCTAATTAGAAGATCATTAGGATGGAGAAGTGCCTGCTGGGAAATACAACGCCTCCTCCCACACATCACACTGTTGACCCTACTGAGCATTCAAACCAGAGACTTACCTACGATGTCCTAACATCTGAAGTCAATAAAAATATGTATTTTCTTTAAAACACAACTTGAGAGTTGGTTTTCAATGATTATATACAGCTGACCCTTGAACAATGCAAGGGTTATGGGTGGTGACCCACATACAGTCAAAAGTCCACGTCTACCTCTGGACTCCCCCCAAACTTACTAATAGCCTACGGTTGACCAGAAGCCTTACCCATGATATGATCAGTTAAGACATACTTTGTATGCTAGATGTATTATATACTGTATTCTTGCAATAAAGCTATAAAAAATGTCAAAAAAAGAGAAATGGACCCACAAATGTATGGCCAACTAATATTCCACAAACAGGAAAGAATACACAATGGAAAACAGAGAGTCTCTTCAGCAAATGGTGTGGGGAAAACTAGGCAGCAAAATGCAGAAGAATGAAACTGGACCACTTTCTTACACCATACACAAAAATAAATTCAAAATGGATGCAAGACCTAAATGTAAGACAGAAACCATCAAAATCCAGAGAAGAAAACAGGTAACCACCTCTTTGTCCTTGGCCACAGCAACTCCTTACTAGGCATGTCTTTGGAGGCAAGGATAACAAAAGCAAAAATGAACTATTGAGACTTCATCAAGATAAAAAGCTCCTACATCACCAAGGAAAAAATCAACAAAACTGAAAGTCAGCCTATGTAATGGGAGAAGATATTTGCAAATTACATGTCAGATAAAGGGGTAGTATTCAAAATCTATAAAGAACTTACCTAAAAGAACACCCCTGAAAAAACAAATAATCCAGTGAAGAAATGGGCAAAAGATATAAACAGACATTTTTTCCAAAGAAGACATCAGGATGGATAAGAGACACATGAAAAGATGCTCAACATCACTCGTTATCAGGGAAATATAAATAAAAGCCACCATAAGATACCACCTTCTACCTGTCAGAATGGTTAAAATTAACAACTCAGGAGACAACAGGTGTTGGAGAGGATGAAGTGAAAGGGGAACACTTTTGTACCATTTGTGGGAATGCAAACTAGTACAGCTACTCTGGAGAACAGTATGAATATCCCTCAAAAAAATTAAAAATAGAGTTACTACACAACCCAGCATTTGCACTACAATTTTTTTATCCAAAGGTTAAAAAAATGCTGACTTAAAGGGGCACAAGGACACCAATATTTATCACAGCATTATCTACAGTAGCCAAATTATAGAAAGAGCCCAAATTTCCATTGACTGATGAATGGATAAAGATGTGGTATGTATGTATGTATAGCATGTATGTATATATGTATGTATTGTATACATATATACATACCATGGAATATTATTACCTGGCGATCAAATGAATGGAATCTTTTCACTTGTAACGATGTAGATGGAACTAAAATATATTATGGTAGTGAAATAAGTCAGAGAAAGAAAAAATATATGATTTCACTCATATGTGGAATTTAAGAAACACAACAGATCAATATAGTGTAAGGGAAGGAAAAATATGACAAAAACAGAGAGGGAAGCAAATAGTAAGAGACTCTTAAATACAGAGAACAAACAGGGTTGCTGGAGGGGTGTTGGGGAGGATGGGATAAATGGGTGATCAGCAGGTACTAAGGTGCTAAGTGGAAAAGAGCCACTTAGGCTAAATGGCTAGGTATAAGCTATACTATGTGACAGGACCCAGGGATAAACTATAGAGGGAAAATTCCCTGAAGCTGGATATGAAAGTTGCTGTGGGTTTCTGAGTCATCTGGCATTAGAACCTCTGAAAGGAAAATGAATCACTTTTCTCAGTCAATGTGCTCCACCCCTATTTTCTGTATCTCACATATATTTGTGTTGATCTTCACTGCTTTGCACTAAGCTAAGCTTTCCTATTATCTCCATCTGATTCCTTGGTCTGCTTCTATCCATCTATTTTTCTGTTGGATGGGTATCCATGGAGATACATACCAGTCTATTAGAATACCTTCTATGTAGGAGTTTAGAAGTTCTAGTTCTAGTTCTGTTGCTAGTTATAAGACCTTGAGAAAGTGATAGAATCCAGAATAATGTAACTCAGTGGCTCTTAAAGTGTGTAATGTGTATTACTGATAGGTTTATAATCTGATTATAGGTTGTACATAGATGAATACTTTTAATTTGAATATTAACTTGAGTGTGTACTTAAATCAATTAAAGTTGTAGAAGGTATAACTGGAACATTAAGTTTGTGAATTTACAGATACTGTTGCTTAGGACATTCTAAAATAGGTATTGGAATAAAAGAAAGAAATGCATTGATTTAAAAATATTAAGTAAGCAATCATATAGGTGATATGTCAATATGAAAACTATGCCAGAGAATGACTGAGTTTTGAGGAAAGTTTTTTTGTAACTAGAAGGGGAATTTAGCATCTAACTAACCATCCACTTATCCGTTAAATACGTATTTACTGAACAGATGTTTTATGTCAGCTATTGTGTGAGTCACAGGTGCCAGAGGTTAGGGGCTCAAATAAGAACACAATTTATCTTGCCCTTTACAATCATCAGTTTAGTATGCCAGGGATATACAAACAAATATTTACAACATATTATAGTAAATTCCACCACATGACAACGAACAAATTTTCTTGGAGAACATGAAAGAATAAAAGACTAACACTGCTTATGGGAACTTGGAAGATTTCATAGCGCAGTTGCTATTCAAGTTGAACCTTGGATAGATTATAAATAGGCAAACAAGGCAGAAGGAGCAGTATGAGGTACTGCACACAGTTTGGTAAAATTATGTGGTTTTGTGGGTAATAAATTGTAGTCTGGGGTTTTGGGAACATACAATGTTGTAGTAGGGAAAAGGAGCAAAGGGAAGGCTGAAAAAGGAGGCAGGGGTTAGGTTGGGAAGGGATTTGGATACCATGTTGAGATGTGGGCCATGGTGAAAAGACCATGGGGAGAAGAGAATTAAAGGATTTATTTAAGGATATAACATGATTAGATTTACATATTTAAAAATTCATTCTGGCATAAGGGCAAGGCTGGAGGCAAGGAAACCTGTCAGAAAGCCGTTATATAAGCCCAACTAAGAAATTATGGTGTCAGGGAAGAGATTTCCATCTCTGACCAAGATGGAGAAACATGGACAGGATTTACCCACATGTCTGAAACCAGCAAAAAGAATAAAGGAATCTGTGAAAAACCTATAGCTAACCTAATATTTAATAGGGAAAAATTAAATGCTTTTCCCCCAAGATAAGGAATAAGACAAGGATGTATACTCTTACAACTTCTATTAAAAATTGTTTTGGAGATTCTAGTTAGTACAGTAAGGCAAGATAAAGAGACAAAAGGTGCCCATATTGAACAGAAGAAGTACAATTCTATTTATTCACAGTTACAATAAAATATCATTACACACCTATTAGAATAGGTAAAATTAGGGGTGCTTGGGTGGTTCAGTCAGTGAAGATTTCGACTCTTGATTTCAGCTCAGGTCATGAACTCACTGTGACTTCAAGCCCCACATTAGACTCCATGATAACAATGCAGAGCCTGCTTGGGATTCTATCTTCCCCTCCCTCCCTCTCTCAAAACAAAGAAATAAATGAACTTAACAAAAATGATAATTACAAAGCCTTACTATACTAAGTATTGGCAATGATATGGAGAAACTGAAATTCTCATATACTGCTGGTGGGAATATAAAATGATACTTTGGGAAATTATTTGGCAGTTTCCTAAAAAATTTAAACATATGCATAATGTATGATCCAAGCATTACAGTCTTTTGGTATTTACTCAAGGAATGAAAGCATATTTTGTTATATTTTTACATGAATGCTTATGGCATCTTTATTTCTAATAATCCCAAATTGGACAGAACACAAAAGTACACCAACAGGTGAATAGACAACAAAATTGTGGTATATCCATGCAATGAAATACTACCCAGAAATAAAACAGAATGGACGATTGGCTTTCTAAAACATATTAATGCAGAAGAATTCCTGAAGATGGTGGCGTAGGAGGATGCTGGGCTAACCTCACATCCTGCTGATCACTTAGATTCCACCTACACCTACCTAAATAACCCAGAAAACCACCAGAGGATTAGCAGAACGGAGTCGCCGGAGCCAAGCGCAGACGAGAGGCCCATGGAAGAGGGTAGGAAGGGCGGCGAGGCAGTGCGCGCTCCACAGACTGGCGGGAAGGAGCCGGGGCGGAGGGGCGGCTCGCCGGCCAAGGAGAACCCCGAGTCTAGCTTGCAAAAGCGGAGGGGCCTGACAGACTGTGTTCCCACAGCGAGCGCGACTTAGCGTCTGGGAGGTCATAAGTTAACAGCTCTGCTCGGAAAGTGGGAAGGCTGGAGGACAAAGGGAGGGAGAGCTGCTGAGCCCCCTGACGACAGAGCTCAGTTTGGTGGGGAACAAAGATGCTCGCCTGCGCCATCTCCCCCGCCCATCCCCCAGCCAAAATTCCAAAGAGAACCAGTTCCTGCCAGGGAACTTGCTGGCTCTGCACAAACACCCAACTCTGTGCTTCTGCGAAACCAAACCTCCAGCAGTGGATCTGACTCCCTCCTGCTGCCACAGGGCCCCTCCTGAAGTGGATCACCTAAGGAGAAGCAAGCTAAGCCTGACCCTCCTGCCCCTGTGCACCTTGC
Organism: Herpailurus yagouaroundi; assembly: GCF_014898765.1. NCBI lineage: Eukaryota > Metazoa > Chordata > Mammalia > Carnivora > Felidae > Herpailurus > Herpailurus yagouaroundi. Next base: position 5,837,052 of record NW_024420424.1, on the reverse strand, counting down.
CTACCCACCCCAGCTAATACGCCAGATCCCCAGCATCACAAGCCTGGCAGTGTGCAAGTAGCCCAGATGGGCCATGCCACAGTGAATCCCGCCCCTAGGAGAGGGGAAGAGAAGGCACACACCAGTCTGACTGTGGCCCCAGTGGTGGACTGGGGGCAGACATCAGGTCGGACTGCGGCCCCGCCCACCAACTCCAGTTATACACCACAGCAAAGGGAAAGTGCCCTGCAGGTCCTCACCACGCCAGGGACTATCCAAAATGACCAAGCGGAAGAATTCCCCTCAGAAGAATCTCCAGAAAATAACAACAGCTAATGAGCTGATCAAAAAGGATTTAAATAATATAACAGAAAGTGAATTTAGAATAATAGTCATAAAATTAATCGCTGGGCTTGAAAACAGTATATAGGACAGCAGAGAATCTCTTGCTACAGAGATCAAGGGACTAAGGAACAGTCATGAGGAGCTGAAAAACGCTTTAAACGAAATGCAAAACAAAATGGAAACCACCACGGCTCGGATTGAAGAGGCAGAGGAGAGAATAGGTGAACTAGAAGATAAAGTTATGGAAAAAGAGGAAGCTGAGAAAAAGAGAGATAAAAAATCCAGGAGTATGAGGGCAAAATTAGAGAACTAAGTGATACACTAAAAAGAAATAATATACGCATAATTGGTATCCCAGAGGAGGAAGAGAGAAGGAAAGGTGCTGAAGGGGTACTTGAAGAAATTATAACTGAGAACTTCCCTGAACTGGGGAAGGAAAAAGGCAATGAAATCCAAGAGGCACAGAGAACTCCCTTCAGACGTAACTTGAATCGATCTTCTGCACGACATATCATAGTGAAATTGGCAAAAAACAAGGATAAAGAGAAAATTCTGAAGGCAGCAAGGGGTAAACATGCCCTCACATATAAAGGGAGACCTATAAGACTCGTGACTGATCTCTCTTTCGAAACTTGGCAGGCCAGAAAGAATTGGCACGAGATTTTCAGTGTGGTAGACAGAAAAAATATGCAGCCGAGAATCCTTTATCCAGCAAGCCTG
>NW_024420424.1:5809412-5831008 GCF_014898765.1 Herpailurus yagouaroundi | reverse complement strand
TAGAGGAGAAAGCAGGAAAAGACCTCTCTGACCTCAGCCGTAGCAATCTCTTACTCGACACATCCCCAAAGGCAAGGGAATTAAAAGCAAAAGTGAATTACTGGGACCTTATGAAGATAAAAAGCTTCTGCACAGCAAAGGAAACAACCAACAAAACTAAAAGGCAACCAACGGAATGGGAAAAGATATTTGCAAATGACATATCGGACAAAGGGCTAGTATCCAAAATCTATAAAGAGCTCACCAAACTCCACACCCGAAAAGCAAATAACCCAGTGAAGAAATGGGCAGAAAACATGAATAGACACTTCTCTAAAGAAGACATCCGGATGGCCAACAGGCACATGAAAAGATGTTCAGCGTCGCTCCTTATCAGGGAAATACAAATCAAAACCACACTCAGGTATCACCTCACGCCAGTCAGAGTGGCCAAAATGGACAAATCAAGAGACTATAGATGCTGGAGAGGATGTGGAGAAACGGGAACCCTCTTGCACTGTTGGTGGGAATGCAAACTGGTGCAGCCGCTTTGGAAAGCAGTGTGGAGGTTCCTCAGAAAATTAAAATAAGACCTACCCTATGACCCAGCAATAGCACTGCTAGGAATTTATCCAAGGGATATAGGAGTACTGATGCATAGGGGCACTTGTACCCCAATGTTCATAGCAGCACTCTCAACAATAGTCAAATTATGGAAAGAGCCTAAATGTCCATCAACTGATGAATGGATAAGGAAATTGTGGTTTATATACACAATGGAATACTACGTGGCAATGAGAAAAAATGAAATATGGCCTTTTGTAGCAACGTGGATGGAACTGGAGAGTGTGATGCTAAGTGAAATAAGCCATACAGAGAAAGACAGATACCATATGGTTTCACTCTTATGTGGATCCTGAGAGACTTGACGGGAACCCATGGAGGAGGGGAAGGAAAAAAAAAAAAGAGGTTAGAGTGGGAGAGAGTCAAAGCATAAGAGACTGTTAAAAACTGAGAACAAACTGAGGGTTGATGGGGGGTGGGAGGGAGGAAAGGGTGGGTGATGGGTATTGAGGAGGGCACCTTTTGGGATGAGCACTGGGTGATGTATTGAAACCAATTTGACAATAAATTTCATATATTAAAAAAAATAAATAAATAAACAAACAAACTTAAAAAAACATATTAATGCATATAAACACAATTATGCTTTGAAAGAAACTATAAAAGGAGTTTAAAACTGGGGCGCCTGGGTGGCTCAGTCGGTTACACGGCCGACTTCGGTTCAGGTCATGATCTCGTGGTCCGTGATTTCGAGCCCCGCGTAGGGCTCTGTGCTGACAGCTCAGAGCCTGGACCCTGTTTCAGAATCTGTGTCTCCCTCTCTTTGACCCTCCCCTGTTCATGCTCTGTCTCTCCCTGTCTCAAAAATAAATAAAATGTTAGAAAAATAAAAAAGTATAAAACTATAAAAATAGTGCACACAGTATGATTTCAGTTGTATAAAAGTGTAGTAAATACAAACCAGTTATATTAGTTTACTAGGACTGCCATAACAAAGTACCATAAATATAATGTTTAAACAACAAAAATTTATTATTTCACATTTCTGGAAGCTAGAAAGTCAAGATCAATGTGTTGGAAAGATTAGTTATTTCTGAGAGCTGTGAGGGAACATTCATTTTTTACCTTTTCCTTAGCTTATGGTAGTTTGTTGACAATCTTTGACATTCCTTGGCATGTTGAAGCATTATCCTGATCTCTGCCTTAATCTTAATATGGCATTCTTCTTGTGTGTGTGTGTGTGTGTGTGTCTATGTACAAATTTCTCCTTTTTTGTGAGAACACCATTTTTGTTGGATTAGGACCCACATTTATCTTAATTACATCTATAAAGACCCTATCTCCCTGTCTCCAAATAGGTTCACATTTTGATGTACTGGAGGTATTTAAACATACTAATTTGGCAAGGGGGAGTCAGTATATCCCACAACACTAATAATATATAGTGACAGCAAATTAGTCATGGGGATGTGAGCATATGAAGAGGAGTAGGAGGAAAGAATTACAAACTGCATGAGGAAAATTTTGCGAGTGATGGATATGCTTATTATTTTGATTATGGTGATAGTTTCATAGCTTTGTAATATCTCAAGATGCATCTAATTTTACACTTTGTATATGTGTAGTTTATTGTATGCCAATTAGCTCAAAACCTGTTTAAAAAGCCTATACTAAACTAAAGACAAACAAAAAACCTTGTTGAATGATTGGAAAGAAGAAAAAAACTATATACTGAGTTTTAGTCTGAGTTTATGTATTCTGGATGCTATCTGATATAAAAAAGGCTGAAAGAGGGTTAATTTGGGATGGGAAGGGGAGATGATTAATTCAACTTTGGACTTGTTGACATGGATATTTTTGTGGGACAAACAATTGGAGGTGCCCAGTATATATTGGTTTGATGTGTAAGGAATTCTGGAATGAGTTCTTGGCTGGGTATAAGAGGTCATTATATGTGGGTAGTAGTTAAAGCCATAGCATAAATGAGATCACCTAGAGCATGAGCACAGTATAAAAAATGAGGGTCAAGAACAAAATTCTCAAGAACAGTTTTATTTAAGGAATGTACATCAAAAGAAAAAAAAACATTAGTTCTTTGAGTGTGAGGTTGAGAACCACAAGAAATTTTGTCATAGAAATCAAAGTAACAAACTCCAGGAGGAAGGTGCGATTATCTGTGTTAATTACCATAGAAAGATACTATATGAAGTTGAAAAAATATGCAGTAATTACTCCAAATACTAAAACTATTCAGTTAAATGTGGGCTGTCATGATTCTTGCCTTTATAGATTTTATAAGTTAATAATAGACAAAACATTCTCAAAGCATTCTATAAATCCATAATGAACTGCAGTAAATATGATAAGGAGTTCTGACAACAAATGAGACATTTGCAATCTTTTGGACTTACTGCAAATATATTTTGAATACTCACACACATACTTACTGAAATACTCAGCTCTACAGGGGTCTGATTTGCTTCCAGGTGATTTCCTAAAACTTCAGGAATTATTTTTATCCTGTTATATCTCAGATTCATACTGACCTAAAGTTTTTACCAGCTGCTGAGTTGGGAGTGTTAAAGTAAAAATAGAAGCAAGTTTAGGTGAAGTCCTGGGAAAGCATGGACAGGATATTGAAACTCAGTATGTGGAGCCAAAATAGAGTTGAGGGCTTGCCAGCCTCAGCTACTAGGTCAAAAGAAAGAGATAACAAATTGGAGTGTGGAAAGTATAAATATTAGTAGTAGGCAAGTCTGTCATACAAACCATAAGGAGTTTAGAGGGAAGCTCAACAAAGGGAACTTAGACCAGTCTAAGACAAGTGTCTCTATTTTTTAAGTTTTCAAATGTTTGTTTATATTTGAGAGAAATATATGGAGAGAAAGAGAGACAGACACAGAGTCAGAGTGTGAGCATGGGTGGGAAGAAAAAGAGGTAGAAGCAGAAGCAGGCTCCAGGCTCTGAGATGTCAGCACAGAGCCTCACGTGGGGCTTGCCCTCACGAGCCTTGAGATCATGACCTGAGCTAAAGTCAGACACTTAACTGACTGAGCCACCCAGGAGCCCTTAGACAAGTGTCTTTGAATGACATCCTGCAGTGGTGTTGATGGCGGTGGTGATGACATTTTTCTACCAAGTTTCAGAGTACAGTTTTCTGAACTTTGACCATCTCATACTGTTTCTGTCTCCACTGGGCCAGGGCTGAAGGTCTGTGAAGATTGCAAGGATGGAAAACTGCTATGATGCCTTGGGGCTATAAAGGTTGCTTATCCCCATTGAATGCATACTATTTTTCTACTCTAGCATCAGTAGGCAGTCCTTGTATTTCCAAAATGATAGTAAAAGAGCACAAAGGTACCTATGTTCATTGGATCCTATTTACCTGGGTGGAAGAAGTTTCCTTCCAGGGATAAGAAGTGCCAAAAGTAGAGGACACCTAGATTTATAAAGTCATCTATGGATAAGGGTCCCACGAAAGCAATTTTCTTGAAAAACAGAAAAAGTACAGGTAGTATGAAGTACCTGGAGTTCATGGAGTAGAAAAGGGGTTCCTACTACCCATCTTCCCAAGAATTTGTATTCAATTTTTTCCCCAGAATGTTGCTTTCTGGAGGGTGTATTGAAGAAGCTTCCAAAATGCTCATGCTTTGGCTTTGGAAAATAATCAAACCCATTTGGGAAAAATATGTACCCAGGGAGTCAACATGATGGTGCAATTAAAATCACATTTCCGCTCACTGAAAGCATCACTGAACAGCGCATACTTGTAAAGCAGCCCAGAACAAGAGGATGCTGGATGGCTTTCCCTATATTTGTTCCAATTTAGGGTGTATGCAGGCAGTAAAGTTGCATTAGTTGAATATAAATATCACAGCCTAAGTATTCCACATATGTTTCAGGCCAAAATCCTAAGCAAAGAGGGAACAGAGGGGCAGCATAAAGTAAAACTGGAAAATTTCAACAGTGTCTTGCATCCTGATTCCTAGTGCTTGGGAACCGGAGGTATGGGTCCTACCAATGATGGGTCCCAGTGATCGTATTTAATATTACAGAAGCAGAATCAGGATTAACTTTGGAGTATATGTGTTTTAAAATACCAAAGCACCTGGGCGCCTGGGTGTCTCAGTTGGTTAAGCATCCGACTTCAGCTCTTGTTTTGAACTCTGTGTGATTCCTGAACCTGAATGTTTGTTTTTTTCCCCAGGTTAGGGAAAATTTCAGCTATTATTTCTTCAAATAAGTTTTCTGCCACTTTCTCTCTCTCTTCTCCTTCTGGGACATCTATATTGTGACTGTTTTCTTGATGTTGTCCATGATATCCTTTAACTTATCCTCATTTAATTTTTTTCTTTTTGCTTTTCAGCTTGGATGTTTTCCATTACTCTTCAAGATTGCTTACTTGTTCTTCTGCATTTGCCAATCTACTCTTGATTCCCTCTAGTGTATTTTTTTATTTATTATTTTTTTTAATGTTTATTTATTTTTGAGACAGAGAGAGACAGAGTGCAAGTGGGGGAGGGGCAGAGAGAGAGGGAGACACAGAATCTGAAACAGGCTCCAGGCTCTGAGTGGTCAGCACAGAGCCCGATGCGGGGCTCGAACCCACGGACTGTGAGATCATGACCTGAGCTGAAGTCGGACGCTCAACCGACTGAGCCACCCAGGCGCCCCCCCCACTCTAGTGTATTTTTAATTTCAGTTGTATTCTTCAATTCTGATTATTTCATTTTTATTGTTTCTTTATGTTTCTTGAAGTTCTCACTGAGTTCATGCCCTCTTCTGTCCAGTGTGCGGAGCATCTTTATAATTATTACTTTGAACTCTATCAGGCAGCTTGCTCAACTCCATTTTACTTAATTTTTTTCCTGAGCTTTTGTCTTTTTCTTTCATTTGGAGCATATTCCCCCTTGCTCTTCATTTTTCTAGACTTTCTGTATTTGTTTCTATGAATTATGTAGAACAGATACTTCTAATCTTAAAGTAATAGTCTTGTGTATAGTTATACCCTATGTAGACTGTGTACATATAGTAAATTTGGCTAGCTGGTAGGAACTGCCTGGCAGGGTCTAGGCATCTTGAGGCATTCTGTACTGGGATTGTTCTGATGGGATGGCTGAAGGTGAAGTGGGTACAAGCTGGGGTGGTCTTGGTGTTCTCCATGCAGAAGGAAACATGACCAGATATCTGAATCTAAATTGCATACAATCTGGTGGGTCCTGGGCTTCTTTACACAAATTTATATGGCAGGACAGCTTAAGCTACAGTGGGCATGGTCTGGGGGATCTTATGGTTCCCTGTGCAGGGTGAACCCTGGCAGAGTGGTTTGAGTGATGCAGGCATGGGTTATGGGGTGCTGTGGTGCTCTTCACAGGGGAGCCAAAGTGGTGTGCCTGGAGTGTTCCAGGGTGTTTTGCACTTGTATTGCCTTGGTTAGTTGGCCGAAGCTATAGTAAGTGCTGACCAGGGCTTTCCTGATGTGCACCATGCTCAAGCTGTCTTGGTTAGATGCCTGGGGGTGGTGTGGACTATGGGTCTGGGGCTCACTGCAGTGGCAGGATGGCTAGGTTGTCCAGACCTGCTCCTGACTGTGATATCAAGGAGGAAGGGACTATAATTCATGGAACTTGCCAGCCCCTCCAACCTGGAGACAGTTCCAGAAGCTCTTGCATCAGGTGGCAGGATTCTAAGGCTAGTTACTTTATATTCTAGTTGCCTTTTTAAACTGCAGCTTTTTTCTGTGCCCCTGGGCAGACAAATCTGTTCATGCTTCCTCAGTACTATTTCTCTTCACTGTAGTTTGCAGCATTGGGGTGAGGTTTCCCTTCATTACCATGTCTCCATCTCTCTTGATGTTCTTTATATGGTTTCTCCATTGTTGTGCAGAAACTGTTCAGTTGTTCTTCAGGAGGATTACTTGTTCTATAAATAGAAATATATTTGGTATGTTCAGGGAGGAGGTGAATTCAAGATCTTCCTACAACGCCATCTTGGACCTTCCCTGCTGGAATGAATATAAATTATAAATATAATATAATATAATATAATATAATATAATATATATTAATATATAATATAAAATATATATAATATGTTAATATTATATATATAATTTTAGAGATCAATAGCAAATATCTTATTTACAAAAATTATGAACCAATCTGTAAAAATGCTCAATTATACTTTTACAAGTAGTAAGACCATTAAAAATGTTTGCTTAAAACTGATAATGTTTTAGAATTTTGGTGCTATTTTGGTTTTGTGCTGGGAAAAATAAATACACAAACTTGTTTCTTATAAGGAAGGTATTTTAAATGGGGCAACTTCTAACATTTTATTTTACTCAGAAGTCTGTTGCCTTTTAGCTTTCTTGGCCTTTGGTGAAAAATAAGGATGAAAAAATTAAGACTCTTCATTGTCCATACTCTGAGTTGGAAAGTGAATAAAAGAGAGAGAAAAGCTTAATAGATATGGAAGAAAAATAAAACAATGGGATTATTAGAATAATTTTGTTAGAGACTCACTATAATTAGAAATAACATCAAAGTGAATATAAGTGAAGATTTTGCTTTGCATTGAGAAGCTCAATCTATTTTTAATATTATCCAATAGGATATTGTATGCCAAATGAACGTGTTTACATTTTTTTGACAGAAAAAAATGTTTTAATGTAAACTTGATGATTTTCAAAATAAAAATAATTATTAAATTAGAAAGCAGTAAATCAAATAAACGCTATTATTTTTAAAAATTCAGATATACAGAGAAGTACAGAGAAAATAAAATATAATACATAATCTTACCACTATTAACATTTGGATTCTTTTAGAATTTTTTCTAAGTATCAATATACATGCCTCTTCTTTATATAAGAATATAATCATAGTATATCTAGTATTTTATAATTTTATTTTTATAAAATAATATGTTACATGTAACTTAGCTACTAATAAACAATTTTGTATTGTCCAACAACTACAACAACAAGTTACTTATGGCTAAATAACTGCAGGCTCCAGGTTATTATGGTTTACATAAACCTCTGTCTGGAAGGTCCAGAGCTGCAACTTTAGATATACTGGATTAAGGGGCTCATCAGGGTTGGTTCTTTCTCTACCTCTTTATTCATCTCATCTATATAAGGCTTCATTCTTCTGACTGGTTCTCCCTACATAAATGTCAAGAAAGTTGCTGACACTTCTGCAAAAGTGAATCCAATCTTGAGGAAACATTCAGAGAAAACAAAATTCAGTAACATTCTACAAAAACAACTGGCTTATATATTTTTAAAATGCCAATGTCATCAAAAACAAAGAAAGGCTAAGGAGTTATTCAAATTAAATGTGACTAAAGAGTCTCATTTTTATTCATGTTAACCAGAAGTAATGCATCATCCTGGATCTTGGATTAAGTCTTTGATGGGAAAAAAGTTGTTACAAAGGAATTTACTGCATATTAAGTAATATTATTTATTTAATGTTAAATTTCCTAAAAGAATATTCTTGTTCTTAATAAGTAAATGTAAAGTATTTAGGGATAAAGAATCATGATGTCTGTAACATTCTTTCAAATAGTTCAGTAGCCATTACAACAACAATCATACTATACACTATCACAGAATAGAGTAGAATAGAAGAAAACAGAATAGAATAGAACAGAAAAGACTGCAGAGAAGGGAAAAGAGAAAGAGAATGATAAAGGAAATATAGCAAAGTGTTAATTTTGGGGAAAGGCATACTAAAGTTATTGTACTATTCTTGCTATTTTTCTGTAGGTTTGGATTTTTTTTAAATATATATTAAAACAAATTAAAAAAAAACCCTCTAACTCTCCTGCATTATTCAGCCTGAGCACTTGTTTTTTTTTTTTTTTCTTTTTAGAAATACCCGTAGGTTTTATGCCTTCTGCACCTTCTCATTTGCTCATGCTTTATACTGGAAATCTCATGCAAAGTCCTTGTCCATTTGTTAATAATTAAATTTTATTTGTCTTTTCATCTCCACTATTTGGAATATAGTGCCCATTAAATGCTTGCTAAATGAATAAGTAAATGAATAAAATTTGAGCATAAGAAAATGAGGGTAAGATTTGCAATCTCTGGTAAATTGGAGATCAAAGGAAGCAGGAATTTACAGACAAGGGAAGAAGAGGAGGCACTAAAAGAATATGTGGCTGGTCCAGAGAGTTAGATTGGCATTGTCTCATTGTAGCTGTGACTCTTTTGATTGTTTCTATTCATCTTTATAGTCCACTCTGAAGTGAATTTAAAGAATCTAACATGGGAAATTTATTCAAAGACATTATTTTGCCTAATGATTCCATCAGACAATTTGAATGGGATTATCAATTCAAAATTTGTTAATCTTTTCAGAAACAGCTTGAGCTGTCAGTCAGATGATACCTACTTTCTTATAACACATTTTATTTTAAAATACAGACCTAATTGTAACTAGCTTTCAGTGTTATATTGTCATATTTGCAGATATAGAAATACTGACATTTTGCCTTTTGATTTAATTTAATAGTTGCATCCTAACCAACCAATTAATATTTGCACAACATTCTGGAGTTTCTTAATGCATTGTTATTTAATTATCACAACTTTGTAAGAGGGAGAACTAATATTTAATATGCACAAATTATATGGTAAGAAAGTGTGTTGGATGGTTGCTCTTAAATGAGCAACACAATGCCCTCAGTCATCGCTAGACCCACTTACACCAAACCCCACCTCTCTGTGCCCTACAGGGACACCTTTACAAGGAGAAGTCTGATTGTGACCCAGCACAGCTGACTTCTTCCTCAGAGGACCAACACCGGCCCTCTGAATGCACCAGGTCTACTGATGACAGACTGCCCCAAAGCATCAGCTACCGTTCTGGTGGAAACAAGACCAGAATTTTATTTAATCATTTGTTAGTTTGTTTTTTCATTTCCTTTTCTCATTTTTTTTTTGGATCAGGCTTTTTTCCCCCTTTTAATTTTCTTTATTTGTCTTTTTTGCTTTCTTTTTCTTTGGAATCATTCTTATAGTTTTTTGCTTGTCTGTGGATTTCTGTTCCTTTTCTGTTTCTCTTTTGTTGGATAAGGCCTTTCAAAAAAATCAAGCTTATTTTAACAAAAAAATCAAAGCACACCTAGTTAAAGGTCCAAACATTCCCCACTGCAAGCAAAGAGGAACTCTGCAGAGGAATGACCTAGGGGAAAGAGCAGCCAAATCACAACAGCAGAATGCACACATCATACACCAGAAACACTTCCTGAAGTGCCAGGACCTGGATGGTGTATAACCCCTTCATAATATAGCATTACACTCAGGAGCAGGAAACATAACAAGATTTCATAACACACAAAAGACAGAAACTTAGACAAAATTACAAGATGAAGGAAATCTCCCCAAAGAAAGATCAAGAAGACCCTATATCTGGGATTTTTTTTCAAAACAGATATAATATATTTGAACCAGAATACAGAATAACAGTCATAAAAATATTATCTGGGCTTGAAAAAAGTGTAGAAGACTCCACGGAAAGCTTTGCTGTCTATAGACTAGTCAGACTGAAATAAAAAATGCTATAATTGAGATGCAAAATTGACTGGATGCAATTATAATGAGGATGGAAGAAGCAGAGGATCAAATAGGTGATTTAGAAGATAAAATTATGGAAAATAATGAAGCAGAAGAGGAGAGGGAAAAAAAACTATTAGATCATGAATATAGACATAGGGAAATCAGTGATTTTATAAAGCACAATAATATCCATATCGTATGAGCCCCAGAAAATGAAGAGCAAGAAGAAGGGACAGAAGGTGTATCTCTTTAAAAAAATTTTGTTATAATGTTTTATTTATTTTTTGAGAGTGAGAGACAGTGTGAGTGGGGGAGGGGCAGAGAGAGAGAGGGAGGCACAGAATTTGAAGCAGGCTCCAGGCTCTGAGCTGTCAGCACAGAGCCCGATCCGGGGCTTGAACCCACAAACAGTGAGATCATGATCTGAGCCGATGTCTGAGGCTTAACCGACGAGCCACCGAGGTGCCCCCAGAAGGTGTATTTCTACAAATTATAGGTGAGAACTTCCCTAATCTGGAGAAGGAAATAGGAATTCAAGTCCAAAGGCACAGAGAACTCCCCTCAAAATCAACAAAAACAAGTCAATATAAAGACATATCATCAATACAAGACATATCATGTGAAGCTTGCAAAATACAAAGATAGAGAATTCTGAAAGCAGCTAAGGATAAAACGTTCTTAACCTACAAGAGTAGACACATAGGTTAGCAGAAGGCCTGTTCACAGAAACTTGGCAGTCCGGAAAGGAGTGGCAGGATATATTCAACGTGCTAAATGTAAAAAATAGGCAGCCAAGAATACTTTATCTAGCAAGGCTGTCATTCAGAATAGGAGAGATGAGTGTTCAAGACAAGCAAAAACTAAAGGAGTTTGTGAACACTAAGCCAACTGTGCAAGAAATATTAAAGGAAACCCTTTGAGGAAGACAGACCAAAAGCAAAAAAGACTAGAAAAGAACAGAGACAATCTACAGGAACAGCGACTTTACAGGTAAATATGATGGCACAAAATTCTTATCTATTAATAATGACTCTGAATGTAAATGGATTAAGTGTTCCAATCAAAAGATATAGGATATCAGAATGGATAAAAAACAAGACCCATTGATATGTTGCTTACAAGAGATTAATTTTAGACCCAAAGACACCAGCAGATTGAAAGTGAGGGGATAGGTATACCTTTATTATGCTAATGGCTACCAAAAGAAAGCTGCGGTAGCCATACTTTGGCTTAAAATCTAGTTTTTCTGATATAATAAAAAGATGAAGAAAGGCACTGTATCATAATAAAATGGTCTATCCCACCAAGATCTAAAAATTGTAAATATTTATGTCCCCAAGTTGGAGGAGCCAAATATATAAATCAATTAATAACTTAAACTCATTGACAATAATGTAACAATAGTAGCGAACTTTAACATCACATTTACAACAAAAGACAGATCATCTAGGAAATCTAAAGATTGCTTTGGCTATTCAGGGACATTTTGTGGTTCCATACAAATTTTAGGATTGTTTGTTATAGTTCTGTGAAAAATGCTGTTGGTATTTTCATATGGATTGCATTAGTTGTGTAGATTGTTTTTGGTACTATAGACATTTTAATAATATTTTTTTCTTCCAAACTATTAACATGGTATATCTTTCCATTTCTTTGTATCTTCTTCAATTTCTTTCATCAGTGCTTTATAATTTTCTGAGAATAATTCTTTCACCTCTGGTGAAGTTTATTCCTAGGTAACTTATTATTTTGGGTACAATTGTAAATGGGATAGTTTTCTTAATTTCTCTTTCTGCTGCTTCATTTGGGTATATAATAATGGAACAGATTTTTGTACATTGTTTTTCTATTCAGTGAATTTGAATTTGTTTAATCACTTCTAGTAGTTTTTATGGTGAATTCTTTCAGATTTTCTATATATTGTATCATTTCATCTGGAACTAGTGAAAGTTTTACTTCTTCCTCACCAATTTGGATGCTGTTTATTTTTTGTTGTTGTTGTATGATTACTGTTGTTTGGACTTCTCGTACTACGTTCAAAATAAGTGATGAAAGTAAACATCCTTTTTCCCTATTAAGGATGATGTTAATTGTGTTTTTACATATATGGCTTTTGCTATATTGCTGTATGTTCCCTCTACACCTACCTTCTTGGGGGGGGGTATCATGAACAAATGTTGTACTTTGTCAAAAACTTTTTCTGAGTTTATTGAAATTATCATATAGTTCTTATCCTTTCTCTTATTGATGTAATGTAACATGTTGATTGATTTGCAAATATGATCCTGTTTTCTCATCGTAGCACCTCTGTAAAAGAATTACTACTATCCCTCCCAATTTTGGATATAATTGAGAATCAAAAAGATTACGGGGTGCCTGGGTGGTGCAGTCGGTTAAGCGTCCGACTTCAGCCAGGTCACGATCTCGCGGTCCGTGAGTTCGAGCCCCGCGTCGGGCTCTGGGCTGATGGCTCAGAGCCTGGAGCCTGTTTCCGATTCTGTGTCTCCCTCTCTCTCTCTGCCCCTCCCCCGTTCATGCTCTGTCTCTCTCTGTCCCAAATAAATAAATAAACGTTGAAAAAAAAATTAAAAAAAAAAAGATTAAATTAGTTTCCCAAATCACAAACAAGTGTGAAAGTAGGATAATCCATAGCGTCTGAGCTTAAGTACAATAATCTTTCCATTATATCAAGTTCTCTTTCTGCTTCTCCACAATGGTATGGGATAGAATGTGTGGCCAGAAAAGAGGTTTGCTTGGCCCCAAACAGTTCCCACACCAGCTTTGTAGGATTTCTGAAATCCCCCCTATTGTCCTAATTTATTTGTGTTTGTGGGCAAGGATATCCTCTTGGTTACTTCAGTTATTAGACTCTGAGGGTTTGCTTGGTTACTTAACTGAAAATAGGGCCATGAATAGATGAAATACAGGAGATTTTTTTTTCAGATAAAAGAGGGAAAAGAAAAGAACAGGAAAAAATGTAGTTTGTTGAGAACACCAGAATAAGGAAATCTGTCACATGGAGGAGGGGCAAAAAGAAAAGGTCTCCAGAAAGGTAACAAATATTTAACAAATATTGAGTACCTACTCAGTTTCAAGCATTGTTTTAGGTCATTAAATGAACAATGCACACAAAAATTCTGTTCTGCCTTATGGAGCTATTCTTGCAGGGTGAGAAAGATAATAAATAACAAACATAATATACAGCTAAAATATATGGCATATAAAAATAATTATTGTTGAGGAAAAATAATTATACCATAGGACCATGGATAAGGAGTGCTGGGAATGGAATTTGCAATTGTTGTAAATATGTTGGTCAGGATGAGTTCCATTTGAGAAAGTGACACTAGAGCAGACTTAAAGGGAATAGGGAATTAACCATGTGCACACTGAGACAAGAGCATCCCAGGCGAAGGTATGGCTAGTGCATTGGTCCTAAGGCTAGATCATGCCTGGCATGTTCAAGAGAGCAAAAAGTCAATGTGGCTAGAATATAAGGAACAAGGGGTTGAGTAGCAGAAAATGGTATCAGGGAGATTGAGTAGACCCCATCATATACTGCTATGTGGGCTATCATAAGAACCTTGGAATTTTTGGAGAGTAAGCTCCATGAAGGCAAGGGTCATGTCTACTTTGCTTATCATAAATACCTAGTTGCTTATCCCCAATGCCTGGTACAAAAAGACATTTATGAATGAATGGCAGTTACCTACCTTCAGAGAACTCTTATTTTTTGGTGAGAGGTAGACTAGTGAAAGGATCTTAAAAGGGTATAATGTAACAGATTATTATAGGTTATGTAGTAAATGTTATTATTACCCCAGTTTTATCAGAAAAGAGACTGATGCTCAGAGATGTCTTACTAGTCTAGTGTTTTTCAACTTTTAAAAGCACAACTCTTTCTTTATTTGTTTATTTTTTATGTTTCTGTTTAATAAACTATTTTTTGTTTATTCATTGTTTTTATTATTTTTATATTAAATATAATTTATTGTCAAATTCGGTTCGATAAAACACTCAGTGCTCATCCCAACAGGTGACTTCCTCAATGTCCATCACCCACTTTCCTCTCTCCCCTACCCCCCATCAACCCTCAGTTTGTTCTCAGTATTTAAGAGTCTCTTATGATTTACCTCCTTCCCTCTCTGTAACTTTTTTTCCCCTTCCCCTCCCCCATGGTCTTCTGTTAAGTTTCTCAGGATCCACATATGAGTGAAAACATGTGGTGTCTGCCTTTCTCTGCCAGATCCTGCCCAATTCTTTCTTTAAATAAAACTTACATAGAACTAAATGAAAAAAAAATAGATCAAATATAGATGCTTTGATTGAAAAATTATGGAATTGACACTCAGTTTCACGGTTGTACTTTGAGGTCATCTTTGAGGAATTGTCTCAGATTTTAAGTGTTCCTATTCCATGGTGTTAGACCACTTGGTGTGAAGAGTAACAAAGTGGTATCTTGGAAAAGAGCTGAAATTAGGATATGGGTTGCTCTTTAAAGGTATGTTTAAATATCTGTATGTTCATTAAAATGGACTTGGAGCCCTCAGGAAGAACAACCAAGGGATATTGGTAACCATATTAATGGGAACCATAAGTATTTCTACTACTAAGCTCCCACTTTGGATTTTCTGGGTGTCAAAAGTTTTCAAATCCATCTCATTGCAGGGCCCCAGATGAATCAAATATATCTCATGGTGGTCCAAGTTTTGCTATGTCTGTTGCTGCCATCTCTACTTTGTTGCTGTGTGGCTTTTCTTGACTCCGGTACTTCTAATTGATTGTTGGATCTTGCCATTGCTGCTAGGGTTTAACCTCATTACTGTTGTCCATGTTGATGGCCCTGCCTATGCTCTTTTAGGTGTTTCTGGCTCTATTACCTCAGATGATACTTCCTCTTAGGAGGAGTAGGAGGAACTTTCCACCAGAATTAAAGACTTTACTAAGCTCTCTAAAAGGTTGAGGAAAAATTGTCTCTCAAAGTCATTACATCATCCCAGCAGGGAAATTCTTTTTTTTGGGGGGGGGGTGGGAGGATCTCCTAAAGAATGGATTTTCTGTCTCCATTTTTATAGACCTGTCTCTCGATAAAGTTAGGACAAGAACCCCCATGCCTGGGAAATTTAAGTGAGACTCAAACTGTCCCTTTCAGACAACAATCACCTCCTGCAGTATTATCTTATTCTCCTTTTGATTCCAACAACTTCTGGGAGGTAAAACTCTAAGATTATGGGTCTAGAAACAAAGCCAGATTGCCCAATGTTACTTTGGCTGGAACTCTGCTTCTTCTCAAGCGTAATGAGTTTGAAACACCAAGAGTATCAGAAACTATAAATTTCCTGGGACAAACTTTCAAGATTAATGCCTTTTTTTTCCTGTTGCCAGTAGCTTATTGACTATGGCTGGTCACTGTAAAACTGCACATGTGACTTTCTTTTCTCATGTAGAATTCCTGTCCAGTCTCTGGGTCATTTAAAGCACATTCTGGACTTTATAAAAGGTTCTACTAGCTTTGTGATTTTAGCACCTCATTTAACCCTTTGAGCCTCAGTTTCTTCATCTGTAATATGTATTCACTCCAATAACAGGTAGTGCAAATAAGGCTGTTTGGACTCCCTTGGAAAGAAATTACATGAATTACACATTCACACACCTCCAGGAAGGAACTTAAACCTGTTTCCTGTCATATTTTACTGTTCAGAGGCCTTGTGAGAGAGAAAGAGAGAAGCAGGCACTTTCCAATGTTAAATTACTGACCTAGTTAACCATCTTATGAGTAAAAATGTATTTGTGTAGCTCATGTCCTGGACTGGAATCAGACAGAAATCTTGTCTGCTGTGCTTTCCAAATCACATGCAAAGAAATTACAAAGAGAGTGTAGGTCAAATGCTTCTGTGCAGTAATCAGAGATATTAATGGAAATAATTTTCTTTGAGAGTGCTGATTTTACCACTGTCCTTCCTCTACCTTGGCTTTCAACACTGAATATTACTCTTGGAATGTGGTTTGGTAATAGTGCTTAATTTATGTATTCCCAGAGGGCAGGACTAAGGCCGAGGGGTTTTAATGAAAACAACATATATTTTACTAAATACTTAACCAAGCAAGCAGGTAAATAAAGACTTCCTACAATTAGGCTTATGAAAAATATTAAGTTGACTATTCCCAAAGGCATTCAAGCAAAGTTTGGCAGCCACCTATGGTAGAGAGAACTTCTAAATCCGATAGGATGGGGCGCCTTGGTGGCTCAGTCGGTTGAGCGACCGACTTCCGCTCAGGTCATGATCTCATGGTTTGTGAGCTCTAGCCTTGCGTTGGGCTCTGTGCTGACAGCTCAGAGCCTGGAGCCTGCTTCTAATTCTGTATCCCTCTCTCTCTGCCCCTCCCCCACTCATGCTCTGTCTCTCTCTGTCTCAGAAATAAACATTAAAAAATGTAAAATAAAATAAAATAAATCCAATAGGAGTGCAGCCTCTTAGATAGCTTTATACTTCATATTCACAAAAGGTATAATATATGTATCTTATCTTTGTAACAGATTTTTTTATCTTTGGGAAGTACAGAGAAAAAAGGCCATCTGCATTAATTGGAATACTGCTTCAATCATCAGCTCCTTGCTAATATTTGCATTTCCTTCAGTTCAGGAAGACCTTGTTGAGCACAGGCTTTATGACAAGACATAGGGAAGACAATACAGGGGAGACAGACGTGTAAGAAATATCTTTACCCATCCACAAAATCTTTCAATCTAGTAAAGAGATTATAGGTTAATACAAGCCTAATGTGAGTCTCAGAGACTATAGAGAGATAAAATAAGTAAATTTGTTCAAGTACTGTTTCTATTTATGTCTGTGTTTACTGACACTCTTCTTCCCTTGTCCACTCTTGTTTACCTACTCAAATTAACACCTCCAATGTATGCAAGAGCATGGGATATATGAAGTAGTACAGGTACTATGGCCTATATACATACATTCTTCAACTGAAATTTTTATTGAGATAATTGTAGATGCACAAAAAGTTTTTTTTTAATTTTTTTTACATTTATTTATTTTTGAGAGACAGAGAGATACAGAACACAAGTAGGTAAGGGGCAGAGAGAGAAAGAGACACAGAATCCAAGGTGAGCTGTCAGCACAGAGCCTAATGTGTGGCTCCAACCCACAAACAGCGAGATCATGACCTGAGAGGAAGTCAGACGCTCAACCGACTGAGCCACCCAGGCACCCCGATGAACAAAATGTTTTAAGAAATAATACAGAAAAATCCCTTGTATACTTTGCCCACATTTCTCAAATGCTAACATATTGCAAAACTGTAGTATAATGTCACAGCTAGAAAATTAACATTGATACAATCTATTGATCTTTGCAGAGTTCCCCATTTTACTTGTAGTTTCTGTTCTATATCAACCACCAAAACCAAACAACAAAACTATTTGATTTGGATATCTAGCAAGACTCCCTCATGTTACCCACTGCTTCCCTGTCCAAAACCAGCTTAAATCTCTAATACCTGATAACTACTAATCTGTTCTCTACAATTTTTTAATTTCAAGAACTTTATGTAAATTTAGTCATACAGTGTGTGACTTTTTGATATTATCTTTTTTCTCAGCAAAATTTCCTAGAGATTAATTTAAATTGTTACATATGTTAATAGTTTATCATTTTTTATTTATGAATAGTATCCATGTATGAAGAATGAACCCATTTTTTTTTTAACAATTCACCCATTGAAGGGCAGCTACACTATTTCAAGTTTTGGATATTATTAATAAATCTTCTCTGAACATTCATTTACAGATTTATTTTGTGTGAACATAGTCTTGATTCCTCTGAGATAGATACTCTAGAGCGCAGTTTTTGGGTAGCATACTAATTGCATGTTTACTTGATAAGAATTTGCTAACCTGTTTTTCAGCATGACTGCACAGTTTTATATTCCCTTCAGCAATGTATGAGTGATGCAGTTTTTCTGAATTTTGCCAGCTTTTGATGACATTATTTTCAAATGTTAATTATTCTGATAGTTGATAGATGTGTCATATCTCATTGTTGTTATAGTTTGCATTTCCTTGGCTCCAATGATTTCAAACATATTTTCATGTCATGTATACATTTTAAAAGAATCTAGACGAGAAAAATATCATAGAAAAGTTAAGTTTTGAGTGAAGTGAATTGTGAGTCTGAACTACAAAAATGTGCAGGATTTAGAACTGGAAACAAATCTGAGGAGGATGCAGTACTCTTTTTTAATTTTTTTTTCAGAAGGCCAATTTTATTTTTTATTTATTTTTTCAATATATGAAATTTATTGTCAAATTGGTTTCCATACAAGACCCAGTGCTCATCCCAAAAGGTGCCCTCCTCAATACCCATCACCCACCTTCCCCTCCCTCCCACCCCCCATCAACCCTCAGTTTGTTCTCAGTTTACAAGAGTCTCTTATGCTTTGTCTCTCTCCCACTCTAACCTCTTTTTTTTCCCTTCCCCTCCCCCATGGGTTTCTGTTAAGTTTCTCAGGATCCACATAACAGTGAAAACATATGGTATCTGTCTTTCTCTGTATGGCTTATTTCATTAAGCATCACACTCTCCAGTTCCATCCATGTTGCTACAAAGGCCATATTTCGTTCTTTCTCATTGCCCTGTAGTACTCCATTGTGTATATAAACCACAATTTCTTTGTCCATTCATCAGTTGATGGACATTTAGGCTCTTTCCATAATTTGGCTATTGTTGAGAGTGCTGCTATAAACATTGGGGTACAAGTGCCCCTATGCATCAGTACTCCTGTATCCCTTGGGTAAATTCCTAGAAGTGCTATTGCTGGGTGATAGGTTAGGTCTATTTTTAATCTTCTGAGGAACCTCCACACTGTTTTCCAGAGTGGCTGCACCAATTTGCATTCCCACCAACAATGCAAGAGGGTTCCCGTCTCTCCACATCCTCTCCAGCATCTATAGTCTCTTGATTTGTTCATTTTGGCCACTGTGACTGGCATGAGGTGATATCTGAGTGTGGTTTTGATTTGTATTTCCCTGATAAGGAGCGACGTTGAGCATCTTTTCATGTGCCTGTTGGCCATCTGGATGTCTTCTTTAGAGAAGTGTCTATTCATGTTTTCTGCCCATTTCTTCACTGGGTTATTTGTTTTTCGGGTGTGGAGTTTGGTGAGCTCTTTATAGATTTTGGATACTAGCCCTTTGTCTGATATGTCATTTGCAAATATCTTTTCCCATTCCGTTGGTTGCCTTTTAGTTTTGTTGGTTGTTTCCTTTGCTGTGCAGAAGCTTTTGATCTTCATAAGGTCCCAGTAATTCACTTTTGCTTTTAATTCCCTTGCCTTTGGGGATGTGTCGAGTAAGAGATTGCTATGGCTGAGGTCAGAGAGGTCTTTTCCTGCTTTCTCCTCTAGGGTTTTGATGGTTCCCTGTCTCACATTCAGGTCCTTTACCTATTTTGAGTTCATTTTTATGAACGGTGTGAGAAAGTGGTCTAGTTTCAACCTTCTGCATGTTGCTGTCCAGTTCTCCCAGCACCATTTGTTAAAGAGACTGTCTTTTTTCCATTGGATGTTCTTTCCTGCTTTGTCAAAGATTAGTTGGCCTTACGTTTGTGGGTCTAGTTCTGGGGTTTCTATTCTATTCCATTGGTCTATGTGTCTGTTTTTGTGCCAATACCATGCTGTCTTGATGATGACAGCTTTGTAGTAGAGGCTAAAGTCTGGGATTGTGATGCCTCCTGCTTTGGTCTTCTTCTTCAAAATTACTTTGGCTATTCGGGGACTTTTGTGGTTCTATATGAATTTTAGGATTGCTTGTTCTAGTTTCGAGAGGAATGCTGGTGCAATTTTGATTGGGATTGCATTGAATGTGTAGATAGCTTTGGGTACTATTGACATTTTGACAATATTTATTCTTCCAATCCAAGAGCAGGGAATGTCTTTCCATATCTTTGTATCTTCTTCAATTACCTTCATAAGCTCTCTATAGTTTTCAGCATACAGATCTTTTCCATCTTTGGTTAGATTGATTCCTAGGTATTTTATGCTTCTTGGTGCAATTGTGAATGGGATCAGTTTCTTTATGTCTTTCTGTATGTCTTTCTGTTGCTTCATTGTTAGTGTGTAAGAATGCAACTGATTTCTGTACATTTATTTTGTATCCTGCAACTTTGCTGAATTCATGTATCAGTTCTAGCAGACTTTTGGTGGAGTTTATCGGTTCTTGCATGTATAGTATCATGTCATCTGCAAAAAGTGAAAGTTTATCTTCATCTTTGCCAATTTTGATGCCTTTGATTTCCTTTTGTTGTCTGCTGATGCTAGAACTTCCAACACTGTGTTAAACAACAGTGGTGAGAGTGGGCATCCCTGTCGTGTTCCTGATCTCAGGGAAAAAGCTCTCAGTTTTTCCCCATTGAGGATGATGTTAGCTGTGGGCTTTTCATAAATGGTTTTTATGATGTTTAAGTATGTTCCTTCTATCCCGACTTTCTCAAGGGTTTTTATTAAGAAAGGGTGCTGGATTTTGTCAAAGGCCTTTTCTGCATCGATTGACAGGATCATATGGTTCTTATCTTTTCTTTTATTAATGTGATGTATCACATTGATTGATTTGCGAATGTTGAACCAGCCCTACATCCCAGGAATGAATCCCACTTGACCATGGTGAATCATTCTTTTTATATGCTGTTGAATTCGATTTGCTAGTATCTTATTGAGAATTTTTGCATCCATATTCATCAGGGATATTGGCCTGTAGTTCTCTTTTGTTACTGGTCTCTGGTTTAGGAATCAAAGTAATACTGGCTTCATAGAATGAGACTGGAAGTTTTCCTTCCCTTTCTATTTCTTGGAATAGCTTGAGAAGGATAGGCATTATCTCTGCTTAAACGACTGGTAGAACTCCCCTGGGAAGCCATCTGGTCCTGGACTCTTATTCGTTGGGAGATTTTTGATAACCGATTCAATTTCTTCGCTGGATATGTGTCTGTTCAAGCTTTCTACTTCCTCCTGATTGAGTTTTGGAAGAGTGTGGGTGTTTAGGAATTTGTCCATTTCTTCCAGGTTGTCCAGTTTGTTGGCATATAATTTTTCATAGTATTCCCTGATAATTGTTTGTATCTCTGAGGGATTGGTTGTAATAATTCCATTTTCATTCATGATTTTATCTATTTGGGTCATCTCCCTTTTCTTTTTGAGAAGCCTGGCTAGAGGTTTGTCAATTTTGTTTATTTTTTCAAAAAACCAACTCTTGGTTTCGTTGATCTGCTCTACAGTTTTTTTAGATTCTATATTGTTTATTTCTGCTCTGATCTTTATTATTTCTCTTCTTCTGCTGGGTTTAGGCTGCCTTTGCTGTTCTGCTTCTATTTCCTTTAGGTGTGCTGTTAGATTTTGTATTTGGGATTTGTCTTGTTTCTTGAGACAGGCCTGGATTGCAATGTATTTTCCTCTCAGGACTGCCTTCGCTGCG
>NW_024420424.1:5776160-5779412 GCF_014898765.1 Herpailurus yagouaroundi | reverse complement strand
AAGCAATTATCAGGGAATACTAGGAAAAATTATATGCCAACAAACTGTACAATCTAGAATAAATGGACTAATTAAGAAGCACCCACACGCTTCCAAAACTCAAACAGGAATAGAAAACTTGAACAGACCCAAACCAGCAATGAAATTGAATCAGTTATCAAAAATCTCCCAACAAATAAGAGTCCAGGACCAGATGGCTTCCCTGGGTAATTCTACCAGACATTTAAAGCAGAGATAATACCTACCATTTTCAAGCTATTCCAAAAAATAGAAAGGGAAGGAAAACTTCCAGATTCATTCTATGAAGCCAGCATTACTTTAATTCCTAAACCAGACAGAGACCCAGCAAAAAAAGAGAACTATAGGCCAATATCCCAGATGAACATAGATGCAAAAATTCTCAATAAGATACTAGCATATCGAATTCAAGAGCATAGAAAAAGAGTTATTCACCATGATCAAGTGGGATTCATTCCTGGGTGCAAGGCTGGTTCAACATTCGCAAATCAGTCAATCTGTTACATCACAGTAATAAAATAAAAGATAAGAACCATATGATCCTATCAATCAATGCAGAAAAAGCATTTGACAAAATTCAACATCTTTCTTAATACAAACCCTCAAGAAAGGCAGGATAGAAGGAACATTCTCAAACATAATCAAAGCCATTTATGAAAAGCCCACAGCTAATATCATCCTCAATGGGGAAAAACAGAGCTTTCTCCCTGAGATCAGGAACACCATAGGGATGTCAACTTTCACCACTCTTGTTTAACATAGTGTTGGAAGTGCTCGCATCAGTAATCAGACAACAAAAGGAGGTCAAAGGCATCAAAATTGGCAAAGATGAAGACAAGCTTTCACTTTGTGCAGATGACATGATATTATACATGGAAAAACCGATAGACTCCTACAAAAGTCTGCTAGAACTGATACATGAATTCAGCAAATTCACAGGATACAAGTCAATGCACAGATATCAGGTGCATTCTTATACAGTAATAATGAAGCAACAGAAAGACAAATAAAGAAACTGATCCCATTTACAATTGCACCAAAAACCATAAAATACCTAGGAATAAACCTAACCAATGACGTAAAAGATCTGTATGCTTAAAACTATAGGTACCTTATGAAGGAAATTGAATAAGATATAAAGAAATGGAAAAATATTCCATGCTCATGGATTGGAAGAATAAATATTGTTAAAATGTCTATACTACCCAAAGCCATCTACACATTCAATGCAATCCCAATCAACATGGAACCTGCATTCTTCTCGAAGCTCAAACAAGCAATCCTAAAATTTGTATAAAACCACAAAAGACCCCAAATAGTCAAAGTAATATTGAAGAAGGAGACCTAAGCAGGAGACATCACAATCACAGACTTTAGCCTCTACTACAAAGCTGTCATCATCCAAACAGCATGGTATTGGCACAAAAACAGACACATAGACCAATGGAATAGAACAGAAACCCCAGAACTAGACCCACAAATGTATGGCCAACCAATCTTTGACAAAACAGGAAAGAACATCCAATGGAAAAAAAGACAGTCTCTTTAACAAATGGGGCTGGGAGAAATGGATAGCAACATGCAGAAGGATGAAATTAGACCCCTTTCTTACACCATTCACAAAACCAAACTCAAAATGGATAAAGGATCTGAATGTGAGACAGGAAACCATCAAAACCCTAGAGGAGAAAGCGGAAAAGATCTCTCTGACCTCAGCCGTAGCAATCTCTTACTCGACACATCCCCAAAGGCAAGGGAATTAAAAGCAAAAATGAATTACTGGGACCTTATGAAGATAAAAAGCTTCTGCACAGCAAAGGAAACAACCAACACAACTAAAAGAAACAAACGGAATGGGAAAAGATATTTGCAAATGACATATCGGACAAAGGGCTAGTATCCAAAATCTATAAAGAGCTCACCAAACTCCACACCCGAAAAACAAATAATCCACTGAAGAAATGTGCAGAAGACATGAATAGATACTTGTATAAAGAAGACATCCATATGGCCAACAGGCACATCAAAAGATGGTCAGTGTTGCTCCTAATCAGGGAAATACAAATCAAAACCACACTGAGATACCACCTCACCCCAGTCAGGGTGACTAAAATGAAAAAATCAAGAGACTATAGATGCGAGGGGATGTGGATAAAGGGAAACCCTCTTGCACTGTTGGTGGGAATGCAAACTTGTGCAGCCACTCTGGAAAACAGTGTGGAGGTTTCTCAAAAAATTAAAAATAGATCTACCCTACGATCCAGCAATAGCACTTCTAGGAATTTACTCAAGGGATACAGGAGTGCTGATGCATAGGGGCACGTGTACCCCAATGTTTATAGCAGCACTTTCAACAATAGCCAGATTATGAAAAGAGACTAAATGTCCATCAACTGATGAATGGATAAAGAAATTGTGGTTTATATTCACAAGGGAATACTACGTGGTAATTAGAAAGAATGAAATATGGCCTTTTTTAGCAAAGTGGATGGAACTGGAGGGTGTTATGCTAAGTGAAGTAAGTCATACAGAGAAAGATAGATACCATATGTTTTCACTCTTATGTGGATCCTGAGAAACTTAACAGAAGTCCATGGGGACGGTAAGAAAAAAAAAGAGGATAGAGATGGAGAGAGCCAAATCTTAAAAGATTCTTGAAAACTGAGAACAAACTGAGGGTTGATGGGGGGTCAGAAGGAGGGGCGGTGGTCGATGGGTATTGAGGAGGACACCTTTTGGGATGAGCACTGGGTGTTGTATGGAAACCAATTTGACAATAAATTTCATATTAAAAAAAACAAGTGTAAATGTGATAGTTTCCTTAATTTCTCTTTCTGCTTCTTCATTTGGGTGTATAATAATGGAACAGATATTTGTGCACTGTTTTTCTATTCAATGAATTTGCTGAATTTGTTTAATTACTTCTAGTAATTTTTATGGTGAATTCTTTCAGGTTTTCTATATATTGTACCATTTTATCTGCAACTAGTGAAAGTTTTACTTCTTCCTCACCAATTTGGTTGTCACTTATTTTTTGTTGTTGTATGATGACTATTGCTTGGACTTCTAGTGCTATGTTCAAAATAAGTAATAAGAGTAGACATCCTTGTCTTTTTTCTGACTTTAGGGGAAAGTTGTACTTTGCCAAAAAATTTTCTGAATTTACTGAAATTATTATATAGTTCTTATCCTTTCTTTTATTTTTTTTATTTTTTTTTAATTTTTTTTTCAACG
>NW_024420424.1:5756013-5776060 GCF_014898765.1 Herpailurus yagouaroundi | reverse complement strand
TTGATTTGCAAATATTGTATGACTGTTGCATTCAAGGAACAAATCCCACGTGATCTTGGTGAATGATTTGTTTAATACATTATTGGATTGGGTAAACTAGTATTTTGTTGAGAATTTTTGCATCTGTACTCAGCATGGATATTTCCCTGTAGTTCTCATTTTTAGTGTTGCCTTTATTGAATTTTGGAATCAGGGTAATGATATCCTCATAGAATGAATTTGGAAGTTTCTTTCCTTTTCTATTTTTATAATACTTTCAGAATAATACGTATTAAATTTATTTATGTATTTATTTATTTATTTAAATTTTTTTTCCATGTACAAATGGTCCCAGGCCCACCTCTTTTTTTTTAATATGAAATTTATTGTCAAATTGGTTTCCATACAACACCCAGTGCTCATCTCAACAGGTGCCCTCCTCAATACCCATCACCTACCCTCCCCTCCCTCTGACCCCCCATCAACACTCAGTTTATTCTCAGTTTTTAAGGGTCTCTGTTGCTTTACCTCTTTCCCTCTCTATTTTTCCCTTCCCCTCCCCCATGGTCTTCTATTAAGTTTCTCAGGATCCACATAAGAGTGAAAACATATAGTATCTCACTTTCTCTGTATGACTTATTTCACTTAGCATAACACCCTCCAGTTCCATCTACGTTGCTACAAAAGGCCAGATTTTATTCTTTCTCATTGCCAAGTAGTATTCCATTCTCTATAGAAACCACAATTTCTTTATCCATTCATCAGTTGATGGACATTTAGGCTCTTTTCAAAATTTGGCTATTGTTGAAAGTGCTGCTATCAACATTGGGGTACACGTGTCACTATTCATCAGCAGTCCTGTATCCCTTGCGTAAATTACTAGCAGTGCTATTCCTGGGTAATAGGGTGGATCTATTTTTAAATTTTGAGGACCCTCCACACTGTTTTCCAGAGTGGCTGCACCAGTTTGCATCCCACCAACAGTGCAAGAGGGTTCCCTTTTTACCACATTCTCTCCAGAATCTATAGTCTCATTATTTGTTCATTTTAGCCACTCTGATTGGTGTGAGGTGGTATCACAGTGTGATTTTCATTTTGTATTTCCCTGATGAGAAGCGACGTTGAGCATCTTTTCATGTGCTCTTTGGCCATCTGGATGTCTTCTGTAGAGAAGAGTCTATTCATGTTTTCTCCCCATTTCTTCACTGGATTGTCTTTTGGGTGTGGAGTTTGGTGAGTTCTTTATAGATTTTGCATACTAGACCTTTGTCTGATATGTCATTTGCAAATATCTTTTCCCATTCTGTTGGCTGACTTTTAGTTTTGTTGATTTTTTCTTTTCAAGTGAATAAGCCTTTTATATTCATGAGGTCCCAATATTTCATTTTTGCTTTTAATTCCTTTACCTTTGGAGCTGTGGCAAGTAAGAAATTGCTGCAGCTGAGGTCAGAGAGGTTTTTTTCCTGCTTTCTCCTCTAGGGTTTTGATGGATTCCTGTCTCACATTCAGGTCCTTCATCCATTTTCATTTTATTTTTTGAATGGTGTAAGAAAGTGGTCTAGTTTCATTTTTCTGCATGTTGCTGTCCAGTTCTCCCAGCACCATTTGTTAAAGAGACTTTTTTCCATTGTATATTCTTTCCTGCTTTGTCAAAGATTAGTTGGCCATACTTTTGTGCATCTAGTTCTGGGGTTTCTATTCTATTCCATTGGTCTATGTGTCTGTTTTTGTGCCAATACCATGCTGTTTGTATGATTACAGCTTTGTAGTAGAGGCTAAAGTCTGGGATTGTGATGCCTCCCGCTTTGGTCTCCTTCTTCAATATTACTTTGTTTATTCAGGTCTTTTGTGGTTGCATACAAATTTTAGGATTGCTTGTTTGCTTCAAGAAGAATGCTGGTGCCATGTTGATTGGGATTGCATTGAATGTGTAGATGGCTTTGGGTAGTATTGACATTTTGACAACATTTATTCTTCCAATCCATGAGCAGGGAATGTCTTTCCATTTCTTCATATCTTCTTCATTTACCTTCATAAGCTTTCTATAGTTTTCAGCATACAGATCTTTTCAATCTTTGGTTAGATTGATTCCTAGGTATTTTATGCTTCTTGGTGCAATTGTGAATGGGATCAGTTTCTTTATTTGTCTTTCTGTTGCTTCATTGTTAGTGTATAAGAATGCAACTGATTTCTGTACATTAATTTTGTATCCTGCAACTTTGCTAAATCATGTATCAGTTCTAGCAGACTTTTGGTGGAGTCTCAGCTTTTTCATGTATGGTATCATGTCACCTGCAAAAAGTGAAAGGTTTACTACGTCTTTGCCAATTTTGATGCTTTTGATTTCTTTTTGTTGTCTGATTGCTGATGCGAGCACTTCCAACACTATGTTAAACAACAGGAGTGAGAGTTGACGTCCCTATCATGTGTCTGATCTCAGGGGGAAGCTCTCAGTTTTTCCCCGTTGAGGATGATATTAGCTGTGGGATTTTCATACGTGGCTTTGATGATGTTTAAGTGTGTTCCTTGTATCCCGACTTTCTTGAGGGTTTGTATTAATAAAAGATGCTGAATTTTGTCAAATGCCTTTTCTGCATCGATTGACAGAATCATATGGTTATTCTCTTTTCTTTTATTAACGTGATGGATCACATTGATTGATTTGTAAATATTGAACCAGCCATGGAGCGCAGGAATGAATCCCAATTGATCATGGTGAATAATTCTCTTTATATGCCATTGAATTCTATTTCCTATTATCTTGGTGAGAATTTTTGCTCTAATATTCATCAGGGATATATGCCTGTAGTTCTCTTTTTTTTTTTGCTGGGTCTCTGTCTGACTTGGGAATCAAAATAATTCTGGCTTCATAGAATGAGTCTGGAAGTTTTCCTTCCCTTTCTATTTTTTGGAATAGTTTGAGAAGGATAGGTATTATCTCTGCTTTAAATGTCTGGTAGAATTACCCAGGGAAGCCATCTGGTCCTGGACTCTTATTTGTTGGGAGATTTTTGATAACTGATTCAATTTCATTGCTGGTTTGGGTCTGTTCAAGTTTTCTATTTCTTCCTGTTTGAGTTTTGGAAGCGTGTGGGTGCTTCTTAATTTGTCCATTACTTCCAGGTTATCCAGTTTGTTGGCATATAATTTTTCCTAGTATTCCCTGATAATTGCTTGTATTTCTGAGGGATTTGTTATAATAATTCTATTTTAATTTATTATTTTCTCTATTGGGGTCATCTCCCTTTTCTTTTTGAGAAGCCTGGCTAGAGGTTTATCAATTTAGTTTATTTTTTCAGAAAACCAACTCTTGGTTTCATTGATCTGGGCTACAGGTTTTTTAGATTCTATATTGTTTATTTCTTCTCTGATCTTTATTATTTCTCTTCTTCTGCTGTGTTTGGGGTGTCTTTGCTTTTCTGCTTCTATTTCCTTTAGGTGTGCTGTTAGATTTTTTATTTGGGATTTTTCTTGTTTCTTGAGATAGGCCTGGAGAGCAATCTATTTTCCTCTCAGGACTGCTTTTGCTGCATCCCAATGCATTTGGATTGTTGTCTTTTCATTTTCATTTATTTACATATATCTTTTAATTTCTTCTCTAATTGCCTGGTTGACCCATTGATTCTTAGTAAGGTCTTCTTTTACCTCCATGGTTTTGGATGTTTTCCAGACTTTTTCTGTGGTTGATATCAAGCTTCATAGCACTGCGTTCTGAAAATGTGCATGGTCTGACCTCAATTGTTTTATACCTATGGAGGACTGTTTCGTGACCCAGTATGTGATTTATCTTTGAGGATTTTCCATGTACACTCGAGACGAAAGTATATTCTGTTGCTTTGGGATGCAGAGTTCTAAATATATCTATCAAGCCCATCTGATCCAATGTATCATTCAGGGCCCTTTTTTTCATTATTGATCCTATGTCTAGATGATCTTTCTATTGTTGTAAGTGGAGTATTAAACTCCCCTGAAATTACCACATTCTTATCTATAAGGTTGCTTCTGTTTGTGATTAATTTTATTATATATTTGGGGGCTCCCATATTCGGCGCATAGACATTTATAATGTTAGCTCTTCCTGTTGGATAGACCCTTTACTTATTATATAATGCCCTTCTTCATCTCTGTTAAAGCCTGTAATTTAATGTCTAGTTTGTCTGATAAGTATAGCTACTCCAGCTTTCTTTTCACTTCCAGTAGCATGATAGATAATTCTCCAACCCCTCACTTTCAATCTGAAAGTGTCCTGAGGTGTAAAATGAGTCTCTTCTAGACAGAAAATGGATGGGTCTTGTTTTTTTTTTTTTTATCCATTCTGATACCCTATGTCTTTTGGTTGGAGCATTTTGTCCATTTACATTCAGTTTTTATTGAAAGATATGTATTTACAGTCATTGTGATATCTGTAGGCTTCATGCTTGTAGTTATGTCTCTGGTACCTTGTGGTCCTTGCAACATTTCACTCACAGAATCCCCCTTAGGATGTCTTGTAGGGCTGGTTTAGTGGTGATAAATTCGGTCAGTTTTTGTTTGATGGGAAAACCTTTATCTCTCCTTATATTCTGAATTAAAGATTTTCTGGATAAAGTATTCTCGGCTGCATATTTTTTCTGTTTATCACATTGAACATTTCCTGCCATTCCTTTCTGGCCTGCCAAGTTTCAGTACATAATTCTGCCAATACTCTTATGGGTCTCCGTTTGTAAGTTACGGCTTATTTATCCCTAGCTTCTTTCAGAATTTTCTTTTTATCCTTGTATTTGCCATTTTCAGTATGATATGTCGTGCAGAAGATCAATTCAAGTTATTTGTGAAGGGAGTTCTGTGTGCCTCTTGGATTTCAATGCCTTTTTCCTTCCCCAGATCAGGGAAGTTCTCAACTACATTTTGTTCAAGTACACCTTCAGCACCTTTCTCTCTCTTCTTTTCTGGAATTCCTGTGATACAGATATTGTTCCGTTTCATTGCATCACTTAGTTCTCTAATTTTCACTTCATACTCCTGGATATTTTTATCTCTCTTTTTCTCAGCTTCCTCTTTTTCCATAATTTATCTTCTAATTCATCTATCTCTCCTCTGCCTCTTCAGTCTACCTTATTGCCACCTCCATTTTATTTTTGCCCCTCACTTATAGCATTTTTTAGCTCCTCCTCACTATTTCTTAGTCCGTTGATCTCTGTAGCAATACATTCTCTGCTGTCCTTTATGCTTTTTTTCAAGCCCAGCGATTAATTTTATACTATTATTCTAAATGCTTTTTCTGTTACAGTACCTAAATCGTTGTTGATCAATTTGTTAGCTGTCGCTAATTCCTGGAGTTCCTTTTGAGGAGAGTTCTTCCGTGTCATCATTTTGGGTAGTCCTTGCAGTGGCTCCCAACTGCAGGGAACTTCCCCTCTGCTGTTTGGAGTAACTTGTGTTGGAGGCGGGGCCCCGGTCAGACCAGATGTCTGCCCCCAGCCCACCGTTGGGGCCACAGTCAGACTAGTTTGTACCTTATCTTCCCCTCTCCCAGGGGCAGGATTCACTGTGGAGTGGGGTGGCCCCTGTCTGGGCTACGTGCACACTGCCAGGCTTGTGGTCCTGCTTTGATGGAATCTGGTGTATTAGCTGGGGTGGATCCACAAGGTGCATAGGAGCAGGCAGGGCAGTCTTAGCTTGCTTTGCCTTCCATGATCTGTTGCCAGAGGGGCCCTGCAGCACCGGGAGGGAGGCAGACCTGTTGGAGTGACGAATCCACAGAAGCATAGTGTTGGGTTTTTGCACGTTGCAAGCAACTTCGTTGACGGGAACTGGTTCCCTTTGGGATTTCGGCTGGGGGATGGGAGCGGGATATGGAGCTTGCTGGTGTCTTTGTTCCCCGCTGAGCTGATCTGTATCTTCTAGGGCTCAGCAACTTTCCCTTCCAGTGTTCTCTCATCCTCCCTGCTCTCTGAGAACAGAGCTGTTGACTTTAACATCCCAGATAAGTCCTGCTGGCTGTCAGAACTCATGGCATCAGGCCCTTCTCTTTTTGCAAGCCAGACTTCGGGGGCTCTGTCTTGATGGGCAGGTTGCCCCTCCACTGCCCATGCTCCCTCCTACCATTGAGTGTAGGAGGCACTGCCTCTCCGCCCTTCCTACCCTCTTCCATGTGCCTCTTGTCTACGCTTGGCTCCGAAGTGTCCGTTCTGCTAGTCTTCTGGTGGTTTTCTGGGTTATTTAGGCAGATGTGGGTGGAATCTAAGTGATCAGCAGGACAAGGTGAGCACTGCATCCTCTTACACTGCCATCTTCCTCTCTCCCTCTAGTATCATATTTTTTTGAATATGAAAATCCAGGTGTAGATTTTCTGAGTTATATGACTGCTGCATCATTTATAAGAAATGTAATCTTGGTCCAGTTACTTCTGCTCCATGTGCCTTTGTTTCCTCATCCTACATATTTTGAGTCCAGAAGGGGTAGCAGCCTCAGGAGGCTTTCCAGGGATGCTGAAATGTCTTCAAATTTGTATTACTGCTTCAGTGTTGGTAGTTTACATGTTTTAATTAATTAGGAATTAATACATTTCTTCTAGGTTGTCCAATTTATTGGCATATATTTTTTGATCATATTCTCTTATGATTGCATTTCTGTGGTGTTGGTTGTTATTTTTCCTCTTTAATTTGTGATTTTATTTATTTGATTCCTTTCTCTTTTTTACACGGTAAGTCTGGCTAGAGACTTATAAATTTTCTTGATTTTTTTCTGCAAACAAACTCCTGGTTTCATTAATCTGTTCTATTTTTTTTTGTTTTTACATAATTTTTTCTTGCTCTAATCTTTATTATTCAATTCCCTTCTTCTGCGTTTATGTTTGTTGTTGTTTGTCTAGTTCCCTTATGTACAATGTTAGTTTTTGTTTTTTGTTTCTTGCTTCTTTTTTTTCCTTTATTTTTTAAAAATTTATTTATTTAAATTCAAGTTAGTTAACATACAGTTTGGTATTGGTTTCAGGAGTAGACTGCAGTGATTCATCACTTACATATAACACCCAGTGCTCATCCCAACACGTGCCCTACTTAATGCCTATCACCCATTTAGCCCTGTATTGATATAAACTTCCCTCTTTGCTGCATCTTAAAGGTTTTTAGACCATTGTGTTTTAATTTTCATTTGTTTCCATGTATTTTTTTAATTTCTTCATTTATGTACTGTTTGACCCATCACTGTTTAGTAGCATCCTATATAATCTCCATGTGTTTGTGATCTTTCCCAATTTTTTTCTTGTGGTTGACTTCTGGTTTCTTAAGGTTGTGGTTAGAAAATAAGCGTGGTATGAGTTCAGCCTTCTTGAATTGGTTGAGATTTGTGGGCTAGTATGTGATGTATTGTGTAGAATATTCCACATGCACTTAAACATAATGTGTATTCTTCCATTTTAAAGTGGAGTGTTCTGAATATTTCTGTTGAATTCATCCATTCCAGAGTGTCATTCAAAGCCCTTGTTTCCTTGTTGATTTTCTGTTTAAATGATCTCTCCATTGATGTAATTGGGCTGTCAAAGTGTTTATCAATATTTTTATAGGTTAGTTCCTTTATATTTATTCTTGCTGTTTTTTTATGTATTTATATGCTGTATATTGGCTTTGTAAACATTTACATTGTTTTTCTTCTTGCTGTTTTTTTCCCTTTTTGATTATATCGTGTCCTTCTTTGTTTCTTGTTATAGTCTTTATTTTACAGTCTATTTTGTTCTATATTAGAATTGCTTGTTCAGCTTTCTTTTGACATCATTTACATGATAACTGTTTCTCCATTCTCTCACTTTTCATCCACAGGTTTATTTAGGTCTAAATTGAATCTGTTTTTAAGCAGCATATAGTTGGGTCTTTTTTTGAGAGAGAAAAAAAGAGAAAAACAGAGAGAGAGAGAGAGAGAGAGAGAGAGAGTGGTTGAAAGGCAAAGGAAGAAAGAGAGAGAGAATATTAAGTAGGCTTCATGCCCAGTGCAGATCCCAACATGGAGCTCAGTCTCACAACTGTTAGATCATGACCTGAGCTGAAATTAAGAGTCAGATGCTTAATTGACTGAGCCACCCAGGCATCCCATGAGTCGTGTTCCATTCAGTCACCCTATGTCTTGTGATTGGAGTGTTTTGTCCATTTAAATTCAAAATAATTACTGATAGATATGTATTTATTGTCATTTTATTACTTGGGTTTATTTTTTTCTTTTTTTCTGAAGATTTTCCCTGATCTTATTCTTGTCTTTCTCTCTTTTGTGGTTTGTTGATTTTCTTCAGTGATATTTGGATTCCTTTCTCTTTAATCTTTGTATATTTATTAGTGAATTTTGACATATTATTACCATTAGGTTTGTATATAACTTCTTTTTTTATTTTTTTAACATTTATTGTTGAGAGACAGAGGGAAGCAGAGCATGAGCATGAGAGGGGCAGAGAGAGAGAGACACACACAGAACCTGAAGTAGGCTGCAGGCTCTGAGCTGTCAGCACAGAGCTCTATGAGGGACTCGAACTCACAAACAGTGAGATCATGACTTGAGCTGAAGTTGGATGCTTAACCGACTTACCCATCCAGTTGCCCCTGTATATAACTTCTGAATTCAGCACTCTGTATTAACTTGATGGTCATTTAAGTGAACCCATTATTTTCTCCTCTCCTCCACACCTTTTAGGTATATGTAATTATACTTTGTATCCTTTTTTTATGAGTTCCTCGATTGATTTTTTACAGAAATATTCACCTTGACTGCTTTTGTGATTCCTAACTCTCTAATGTCACTTTTGGTCTCTACTTTTCACTCAAAATGCTTCTTTTAATATCGCTTTCTGAGCTGATTTACTGGTCATGAACACCTTTAATTCTT
Source organism: Herpailurus yagouaroundi (assembly GCF_014898765.1). Taxonomy (NCBI): domain Eukaryota; kingdom Metazoa; phylum Chordata; class Mammalia; order Carnivora; family Felidae; genus Herpailurus; species Herpailurus yagouaroundi. The sequence goes on along the minus strand of NW_024420424.1, from coordinate 5,767,231 downwards.
ATTTGTCTCGGAAACTCCTCATCTTTCCTATTCTGAATGATAGCCTTGCTGGATAGAGTATTCTAAGCTGCAGATTATTCCTATTGACCACTTCCCTTCTGCCACTCCCTTCTGGCTTTCAAAGTTTCTGTTCAAAGATATTCTCCTAGTCTTATGTGTTTTCCCTTGTAAGTTACTGATATCTTTCGACTTGTTGCTTTTAAGATCTTTTTATCATTCTATTTTTCCAATTTAATTAAAATATGTCTTAGTGTGGATCTACTTATGTTGATTTTGATGGGACTTCTCTGTGCCTCCTAAATCTAGGTATCTGTATCTTTTCCAAAATTAGCAAAGTTGTCAGCCATCTTTTCTTGATATAAATTTTCTGCCTCCTCTCTCTCTTTTTTTCTTCAGAGATTCCAGTAATAAGAATGTTATCATGCTTGACGGAGTTACCGAGTTCCTGAATTTTACTCTCCTTTTGTGTAATTATTTTGTTCTGCTTGATTACTTTCCATTAGTCTGTCTTTTGGGTCACTAATTTGTTCCCCTGCTTCTTCCATCCTGCTTTTCATTACAATAAGCATGTTTCTCATTTCATTTACTGAGTCCTTTATTTGTGCTACGTTATTCATTATCTCTGTGTTAAGATTCTCACTCATGTCTTCTGTTCTTCTAAAGTCCAGTGAATATTCCTATGATCATTGCTTTAAATTCTCTATTAGGCATACTATTTATATCTTTTTCACTTAGATCTCTTATTGTGGCCTTTTCTTTTTCCTCATTTGGGATAAATTTCTATGTCTCTTCCTTTCATCTCCCTCTCTGTATATATGTGTAAAGAAAGTCAGCTTTGTCTTCTGCTCTTGAAAGTAGTGCTTTTATGAAGAAGAGTTCTTGTTGCCCCCCCCCAGTGCAGTGTGCCCTGTTCACCAGAACCTAACACTTTGAGAGAGGATCTTATGAATGTTCAGCAGAACCAGACACAAAGATAATCCAGATGTTGGGACTATGAGACAAATACAGTACATAAATTTTAATTTAGTGATATCAAGAGTAATGGTGATGTAAGAACCTCCAAAATTCCTCTTCTCCTTAGAGCAATGAGATCAAAGACAAAATATGTCAGAAATCGCACTTTCAGATCTGTGTAAATTAACTAAATATTTTTCAGAAATCCAGGGAGTACTTTGAAAATAAAATACTAAATCTTGTCAGTAACAGTGAATTTCATGACATTTTAACATAAGTTACTCCCATCTCCTCACCCCATTTCCTCAATAGCCTTGAAATACTACTACCTACAGTTGCAGTGAAAACAGTCACTTGGCAGCCACTGTAGGAGGCCGAATAGCTTTGGAGCTCCTGCAAAGTCTCCTTCCAAGTGAACTGTCATGATTTGATCAATCTAGTGTTTCCCTGGAATAGCCTACTTACACAACTTATCTCTATTTTTCCTTACTATGGGTTTGTTCAATGCAAAGAGGTTTTTCCATGGGGATGTTTGGTACAAAAGTTGGCCACAATGTTTTTTATCACAGCCAAACAGAAGCAACTTGTTATATAAATATACTTAAATGTTAGTATGTATCAATATATACATACCTATTAATAATTACTATGAATGTAAATGGGCTGTATGCTCCAATCAAAAGACATAAGGTGATAAATTGGACAAAAAGCAAGACGTATAATTCGCTTCATACAAGAGACATATTTCTGATCTAAAAACCCATATAGATTGAAGGTGAAAGGTTGTAAAACTGTTTATCAAGTAAATGGAAATAAGAAGAAAGCTGGGATAACAGCACCTATACCAGACAAAAGAGATTTTAAAACAAAGACTGTAACAAAAGATTAAAAAAGGACACTATATAATCATAAAGAGAAAAATTGAACATGAAAACATAATAATTTTAAGTATTTATGCATCCAACATGATAACACCCAAGGACACAAAATAGCTATTAACAAACATAAAAGAAGTAATCAACAGTAATACAATAATAGTAAGAAACTTTAACACCCAACTTTCATCAATGGATAGATCATTCCAACAGAAAATTAACAAAGAAATGGTGACTTTGAGTGACATATTGGACCAGATGAACCTAGCAGATATATTCAGAACATTTAAACGTAAAAAACAAAACAGAATACACATTCTTCCAAGTTCCTATGAAACATTTGTCAGAAAGGGATCACATATTAGGGCACACAAAAAAATCTCAACAAATCCTAAAGACTTAAATCATATCACGCATCTTTTCTGACCACAACACTATCAAACTATAAATCAACCACAAGAAAAAAAATCTGGAAAGAACACAAATACATGGAGTTTAAATAACATACTAAAAAATGAATGGATCAACCAAGAAATCAAAGAGGAATTCAAAAATATGTGTAGACAAATGAAAATGAAAATACAAAATTCCAAAATCTTTCTGATGCATCAAAAACTGTTCTGAGAGGGAAGGTAATGGCAATACTGGGCTACCTCAATAAGCAAGAAAAATCTAAAATAAACAACCTAACCTTACACGTTAAGGAGCTAGAAAAAGAACAAACTAAACCTCAAACCAGTAGAAGGAGGGGAATAACAAAGATAAGAGCAGAAATTTTATTTATTTATTTTTTCTTTTTTTTTTTTAACGTTTATTTATTTTTTGGGGACAGAGAGAGACAGAGCATGAACGGGCGAGGGGCAGAGAGAGAGGGAGACACAGAATCGGAAACAGGCTCCAGGCTCTGAGCCATCAGCCCTGAGCCCGATGCGGGGCTCGAACTCACGGACCGCGAGATCGTGACCTGGCTGAAGTCGGACGCTTAACCGACTGCGCCACCCAGGCGCCCCAGAGCAGAAATTTTAAAAATAAAAACGAAAAAAAACCACAAAAAAAAAAAAACCAATAAAGGAAAAAAAAAGACACATCAATGAAACCAGGAGCTGGTTCTTTCAAAAGACAACAAAATTGAAAAACTTTAGCCAGACACATCAAAAGGATGAGAGAGAGAGACAAGGAGAAAGAGAGGAGGGACTCAAATAAACAAAACCAGAAATGATTGAGGAGAAATAACCAATCCCACCAAAATACAAAGGATTGTAAGAGAATATTATGAAAAATTATATGCCAAACATTGGGCCATGTAGAAAAAAACATATAAATTCCTAGAAACATATAATTTCCCAAAACCAAGTCAGAAGGCAATACAAATTTTGAACAGACCAATTACTAGCAATTAAATTGAAACAGCAATAAAAATCTCAAAACAAACAAATGTCCAGGAAGAGAAGGTTTTACAGGTAAATTCTACCAAACATTTAAAGAAGAGTTAATACCTATTATTATCAAACTATTCCAAAACATAGAAAAGGAAAGAAAATTTCCAGATTCATTTTATGAGACCAGCATTATCCTGATATTAAAACCAGATAAAGACATGACTTAAAAAGAGAACTACAGGTCAATATCCCTAATGAACATAAATACAAAAATCCTTCATAAATTACTAGCAAACAGAATCCAACAGAACATTAAAAATATCATTCACCATCATCGAGTGGGTCTTATTCCTGAGTTGCAAGGCTGCCTCAATATTTGCAAAACAAAACAAAACAAAACAAAACAAAAACGACATGATACAAAACAGCAATAAGAGAAAGGACACCAAAAAATCATTCGATGAAATTCAACATCCATACACGATAAAAACACTCAACAAAATATGTTTAAAGGGAACATACCTTAACATAATAAGGCTGTATGAGAAAAAGCTACTGTGAATATCATGCTCAATGGGGAAAATTTAAAATCTTTACTTCTAAAATCATGAAAAAGGAAAGGATGCCCACCCTCACCACTTTTATTTAATATAGTACTGGAAGTCTTAGCCACAACAATCAGAAAAAAGAAAGAAAGAAAAGGCATCCCAATTAGTAAGGAAGAAATGAAATGTTTGCCATTTGCAGATGACATGATACAATATATATAAAACCCTAAAGACGCCACCAAAAACTACTAGAACTGATAAATGAATTCAGTAAAATTTCAAGATAAAAAAAATCAATGTACAGAAACTTGTTACATTTCTATACATTCATAATGAAACAGAAGAAAGAGAAATTAAGAAAATAATCCCATTTAAAATTGCACTAAAAATAAAAAGGAAGAAACTTCACCAAGAAAGTTAAAAACCTATACTCTGAAAACTATAAAACATTGATGAAAGAAACTAAACATGACAGAAACAAATTCGAAAATATTTCATGCTCATGCATTAGAAATACAAATATTGCTAAAATATCCATGCTACCCAAAGCAGTCTACCAATATAATGCAGTCCCTATAAAAATTCCAGTAGCATTCTTCAGAGAACAAGAACAAACAATACTAAAACTTGTATGGAACCACAAAAGATCTCAAATAGTAAAAGCTATTTTGCAATAGAAGAACACATTTTTTCCTGTGGTTGATTTCAAGTTTCATAGCATTGTGGTCTGAAAGTGTGCATGGTATGATCTCAATTCTTTTACACTTATGAAGGGGTGTTTTGTTACCCAGTATGTGATCTATCTTGTAGAATGTTCCATGTGCACTCGAGAATAAAGCATATTCTGTTGTGTTGGGATGCAAAGTTCTAAATATATCTGTCAAGTACATCTGATCCAATACATAATTCAGGGCCCTTGTTTCTTTATTCATTCTCTGTCTAGATGTTGTACCCATTGTTGTAAGTGGAGTATTAAAGCCTCCTGCAATTACCACATTCTTATTAATATGGTTGCTCAACCACAGGAAAAAGTCTGGAAAACCTCCAAAAGCATGGAGGTTAAAGAACTGAAGAAGGAATGGGTCAACCAGGCAATTATAGAAGAAATTAAAAGATAAATGGAAGGAAATGAAAACACAACAATCCAAACGCATTGGGATGCAGCGAAGGCAGTCCTGAGAGGAAAATACATTGCAGTCCAAGCCTATCTCAAGAAATAAGAGAAATCCCAAAAACAAAATCTAACAGCACACCTAAAGGAAATAGAAGCAGGACACCAAAGACACCCCAAACCCAGCAGAAGAAGAGAAATAATAAAGATCAGAGTGGAAATAAACAATATAGAATCTAGAAAAACTGTAGAATAGATCCACGAAACCAAGAGTGGGTTTTTTGAAAAAATAAACAAAATTGATAAACCTTTAGCCAGGCTTCTCAAAAAGGAAAGGGAGATGATGCAAATAGATAAAATCATGAATTAAAATGGAATTATTTCAACCAATCACTCAGAAATACAAGAAATTATCAAGGAACATGATGAAAAATTATATGGAAACAAACTGGACAACCTGGAAGAAATGGACAAATTCCTAAGCACCCACACGCTTCCAAAACTCAAACAGGAAAAAATGGAAAATCCGAACAGACCCATAGCTAGTGAAGAAATTGAATCATTTATCAAAAATCTCCCAATAGGACCAGATGGCTTCCCTGGCGAATTCTACCAGGCATTTAAAGCAGAGATAATACCTATCCTTCTCAAGCTGTCCAAAAAAAATAGAAAACGATGGAAAACTTCCAGACTCATTGTATGAAGCCACCATGAATTTGATTTCCAAACCAGAGACCCAGCAAGAACAGAGAACTACAGGCCAATATCCCTGATGAATATGGATGCAAAAATTCTCAATAAGATACTAGCAAATCGAATTCAACGACATATAAAAAGAATTATTCACCATGATCAAGTGGGATTCATCCCTGGGCTGCAGGGCTGGTTCAGCCTTTGCAAATTAATCAATGTGATACATCACATTAAGAAAAGAAAAGATAATAACCCTATGATCCTGTCAATCAATGCAGAAAAAGCGTTTGACAAAATTCAGCATCCTTTCTTAATAAAAACACTTGAGAAAGTCGAAATAGAAGGAACGTACTTATATATCATAAAAGCCATTTATGAAAAACCCACAGCTAGTATCATCCTTAATGGGGAAAAACTGAGACCTTTCCCCCTGAGATCAGGAAAACGACAGAGTTGTCCACTCCCACCGCTGGTGTTTAACATAGTGCTGGAAGTTCTAGCATTAGCAATCAGTCAACAAAAGGAAATCAAAGGCATCAAAATTGGCAAAGATGAAGTCAAGCTTTCACTTGTTGCAGACGACATGACACTATACACGGAAAAACCAATAGACCCCACCAAAGGTCTGCTAGAACTGATACATGAATTCAGCAAAGTCACAGGATACAAAACTAATGTACAAAAATCAGTTGCATGCTTAAACACTAATAATGAAGCCACAGAAAGACAAATAAAGAAACTGATCCATTTACAATTGCACCAAGAACCATAAAATACTTAGGAATAAACCTAACAAAAATGTAAAAGAACTATATGCTGGAAACTATAGAAAGCTTTTGAAGGAAATTGAAGAAGATACAAAGAAATGGAAAAACATTCTGTGCTCATGGTTTGGAAGAATAAATACTGTTAAAATGTCAATACTACCCAAAGCTATCTACACATTCAATGCAATCCCAATGAAAATTGCACCAGCACTCTTCTCGAAGCTAGAACAAGCAATCCTAAAATTTGTATGGAACCACAAAAGGCCCCAAATAGCCAAAGTAATATTGAAGAAGAAGACCAAAGCGGGAGGCATCACAATCCCAGACTTTAGCCTCTAGTATAAAGCTGTAATCATCAAGACAGCATGGTTTTGGCACAAAAACAGACACATAGACCAATGGAATAGAACAGAGACTCCAGAATTGGACCCACAAATGTATGGCCAACTAATCTTTGACAAAGAAGGAAAGTATACTAATGGAAAAAATGACAGTGTCTTTAATAAATGGTGCTGGGAGAACTGGACAGCAACATGCAGAAGGTTGAAACTAGACCACTTTCTTATGCCATTCACAAAAATAAACTGAAAATGGATGATGGACCTGAATGTGAGATAGGAAACCATCAAAACCCTAGAGAAGAAAGCAGGAACAAACCTCTCTGGCTCAGCCGTAGCAATTTCTTATTGACACAGTTCCAAAGTCAAGGGAATTAAAAGCAAAAATGAACTATTGGGACCTCATGAAGATAAAAACCTCTGCACTGCAAAGGAAACAATCAACAAAACTAAGAGGCCAGAGATGGAACGGGAAAAGATATTTGCAAATGACATATCATACAAAGGGCTAGTATCCAAAATCTATAAAGAACTCACCAAACTCCAAACCTGGAAAAGAAATAATCCATTGAAGAAATCGACAGAAGACATGAATAGACATTGCTCTAAAGAAGACATCCAGATGGCCAACAGGCACATGAAAACATGCTCAACGTCGCTACTCATCAGTGAAATACAAATCAAAACCACACTCAGATACCACCTCACACCAGTCAGAGTGTCTATAATGAAAAAAATCAGGAGACTATAGATGCTGGAGAGGATGTAGAGAAATGGAAACCCTCTTGCACTGTTGGTGGGAATGCAAACTGGTGCAGCCACTCTGGAAAACAGTCTGGAGGTTCCTCAAAAAATTAAAAATAGATCTACCCAATATATTACCCAGGAATAGCACTGCTAGGAATTTACCCAAGAGATACAGGAGTGCTGATGAATAGGAGCATTTGTACCTCAATGTTTATAGCAGCACTTTCAACAAAAGCCAAATTATGGAAAGAGCCTAAATTTCCATCAACTGATGAGTGGATAAAGAAGTTGTGGTTTCTAGAGACAATGGAATACTACTTGGCAACGAGAAAGAATGAAATCTGGCATTTTGTAGCAACGTGGATGGAACTGGAGAGTTATACTAAGTGAAATAAGTCAGGCAGAGAAAGAAAGATACCATATGTTTTCACTCATTTGTGGTCCTTGAGAACCTTAACAGAAGACCAGGGGGGAGGGGAAGGGGAAAAAAAAGTTAGGGAAGGAGGCAAAACATAAGCTACTCTTAAAAATTGAGAACAAACTGAGGGTTGATGGGAGGTGGGCGGGAGGTAAAAGTGGGTGATGGGCATTGAGGAGCCACCCGTTCTGATGAGCACTGGTTGTTGTATGGAAACCAATTTGACAATAATTTCACATTAAAAAATATAAATAGAAGAACAGACCTTGAGGTATTATAATCCTCGATTTTACATTATATTGCAAAGCTTTAGTAATCAAACAGTATGGTACTTGTACAAATATGGAACAGATCAATGCAACAGAATAGAGACCTCAGAAATAAAGCTACGAATATATGGTCATTTAATCCATGCCAAAGGAGGCAAGAATATGCAGTAGTAAAAAGACCTCTTTAACACATGATATGGGGAAAATTGGATGGCCACATGCAAAAGAATGAAACTGGATTACTTTCTTAAAGTACTACTTACTTAATCATTAAAGTAAACTTAAAATGGATTAAAGACCTAATTGTGAGATCTGAAGACATAGAAATCCTAGAAGAGAGAAAAGGTAGGAATTTGAATGACATTAGCAGTAGCAGCTTTTTTCTAGATATGTGTCCTAAAGTAAGGGAAACAAAATGGAAAATAAACTTTTGGGATGACCTCAAAATAAAAAAAAAGCTTCTGCACAGTTAAGGAATCAACTAACAAAACTAAAAGCCTACTGAATGGGAGAAGATATTTTATATAATATATCTGATAAGGGGCTATATCCAAATTATATAAAGAAATTATACAAATCAACATCAAAAACACAAATAATTCAATTGAAAAAGTGCAGAAGATATAAACAGACATTTCTCCAAAAAGACATTTAGATGGCCAACAGGCACATAAAAAAGATGCTCAACATCACTAATTATTAGAGGATTCAAATCAAATCCATAAGATATCACCTCACACCTGGGTGATTGTCTAAAATAAAAATAAATAAATAAACTCAGTAAACAAGTGCTGGTGAGGGGGTGGAGATAAAAGAACCCTTGTGCACTATTTGTGGGAATCTAAGCTAGTGCAGTCACTGTAGAAGATAGTATGGATACTCCTCAAAACTTAAAAGTAGAATTGACATATGATCTAGTAATTCTACTATTTGGCATTTACCCAAAGAATATAAAAACACTAAATTTAAAAGATATATACATCTCCATGTTTATTGCAGCATTATTTGATATATATATATATATATATATATATATATACTTAACCATAAAAAGAATGATATCTCTCTTTTTCAACAACATAGATGGATCTAGAGAATATATTACTAATTGAAATAAGTCAATCAGGGAAAGACAAATACCACATGATTTCAAACCAGAATTTTTTTTCAATATGAAATTTATTGTCAAATTGGTTTCCATACAATACCCTGGGATCATCCCACCAGGTGCTCTCCTCAATGCCATACCTGGAATTTAAGAAACAAAACAAACAACAAAGGAATAAATACACAACCAAAAAGACAGACTTCCAAATATTGAGAACAAACTGGTTTTACCATAAGGTAGGTAGGTGGGGGGTGGGGGAAATAGGTGAAGGGTATTTTAAGAGTACACTTATCATGATGAACACTAAGTAATATATAGAATTGTTGCATCTCTATATTTTACACCTGAAACTAATGTAACACTGTATATTAATTATACAGAACTTTTAAAATAATGAAATAATTTTTAAAATAAATGGACTAAAGACTCCAAAGAAAAGGTAGAGATTGGCAGAATGAATATAAAAACATGATCCAAATATATGCTATCTACAAGTGGCATAGCATATATTAGATTTAAAGACTTTAGATTCAAAGACTCAAAGATTCTGAAAAAATAACAGAAAAATCAAGATTGCTATAGTATCAATGTTCATGTCCTTCCCCAAATCATATGTTGAAATCTTAATTCCCAAGGTCATAGTTTTAGGAGGTGACATTTTTAAGGTTAATATGTAATGAAAGCAGTATTCTCATGACTGGGATTGATGCCCTTACAAAAGTTTAATGTCCTTTCCATTATGTGAGGATACAGTGAGAAGTCAAGAGTCTCCAACCTGGAATAGGGACCTCAACAGGTTCTGATCATGCTGGCACCCTGATCTTGAACTTTCAGTCTCCAGAAATGTGAACAATGCCACCCAATCTATGATATTTTGTTGTATCATCCTGAGAAGACTAAAATAATGGTGCAAACCAAAACCGAAAGAGAATGGCAGTTGTTATATTAATATCACACAAACTAGAATCTAAAAGCAAAAAGACATTTTATATTGATAAAAGGTTCAATCCATTAAGATTATAAAACAATCATGAACATATTTCCACCTAACAAGAAACTCTGAAATACACTTAGCAAAATCTGACAAAATTAAAGAAAGAAATAGACAATTCAATGATATTAGTTGGAGATTTCAATACCATACATTCAACAAAGGATAGAACAACTACACACAATATCAACAAGGGAATAGAAGACTTGAAAAATGACATAAGTCAACTAGACCTAACAGACACTCCACCCAACAAGGGAAGAACATGATTCTTTTTCCCAAGTGCACATAAAATATGTTTCAGATAGATAGTTTGTATGTTTCTAGGAATGTGTCAATTTTATCATGATTATCTAATTTAAGCCACATGAAATTTATCCCAAGAATACAAAGTTGGGGGGAGGGAAGATGGCGGCGTAGGAGGACGCTGGGCTCACCGCGCGTCCTGCTGATCACTTAGATTCCACCTACACCTGCCTAAATAACCCAGAAAACCACCAGAGGATTAGCAGAACAGAGTCGCCGGAGCCAAGCGCAGACGGGAGGCCCACGGAAGAGGGTAGGAAAGGCGGCGAGGCGGTGCGCGCTCCACGGACTGGCGGGAGGGAGCCAGGGCGGAGGGGCGGCTCACTGGCCAAGCAGAGCCCCCAAGTCTGGCTTGCAAAAAGCGGAGGGGCCTGACGGACTGTGTTCCCACAGCAAGCGCGACTTAGCGGCTGGGAGGTCATAAGTTAACAGCTCTGCTCAGAAAGCGGGAAGGCTGGAGGACAAAGGGAAGGAAAGCTGCTGAGCCCCCGGACGACAGAGCTCAGTTTGGTGGGGAACAAAGGCACTCGCCAGCGCCATCTTCCCTGCCCATCCCCCAGCCAAAATCCCAAAGAGAACCAGTTCCTGCCAGGGAACTTGCTCGCTCTGCACAAACACCCAACTCTGCGCTTCTGCGGAGCCAAACCTCCGGCAGCGGATCTGACTCCCTCCTGCTGCCACAGGGCCCCTCCTGAAGTGGATCACCTAAGGAGA
>NW_024420424.1:5738276-5751013 GCF_014898765.1 Herpailurus yagouaroundi | reverse complement strand
AGAAAAAATGAAATATGGCCTTTTGTAGCAACGTGGATGGAACTGGAGAGTGTGATGCTAAGTGAAATAAGCCATACAGAGAAAGACAGATACCATATGGTTTCACTCTTATGTGGATCCTGAGAAACTTAACAGGAACCCATGGGGGAGGGGAAGGAAAAAAAAAAAAAAAGAGGTTAGAGTGGGAGAGAGCCAAAGCATAAGAGACTGTTGAGAACTGAGAGCAAACTGAGGGTTGATGGGGGTGGGAGGGAGGAGAGTGTGGGTGATGGGTATTGAGGAGGGCACCTTTTGGGATGAGCACTGGGCGTTGTATGGAAACCAATTTGACAATAAATTTCATATATAAAAAAAAAATAATACAAAGTTGGTTCAACATATATAAATAAATCAAAGGAATTCACCATAATAATAGAATAAAAGTCAAACCATATCATTTCAATAAATGAAGCAAAAACAGTTGAAGAATCCAATTATTTTTCAAGATAAAACCTTTAAACTCCAAAAATAGAGTTTTGATTTTTTTTACATTTATTTATTTTTGAGAGACAGAGAGAGACAGAGCACAAGTGGGGGAGGGGAAGAGAGAGAATGAGACAGAATCCAAAGAAGCTCCAGGATATGAGCTGTCAGCACTGAGCCCAACACGGGGCTCAAACTCACAAACTGTGAGATCATGACTTGAACTGAAGTTGGAAGCTTAACTGACTGAGCCACCCAGGCACCCCCCAAAATAGAATTTTGGAAAGGGAAATTCCTTATTGTGATAAAGAGCATCTTAAAAAAAACATAGATAACAACATACACATGATTGAATTGTGAATAACTGAATGTTTTTCTTCTAAGATCAGGAAAAAGACAAGGATGTCCACTTTTATTGGTCCTATGCAACATTGTACTGGAAGTTTTAGCAAGAGCAATTAGGCAAGAAAAATAAATAAAATTCATCCAAATTTGAAAATAAAAGATTAAACTATATTTTCAAATGACATAATCATATGTAGAAAATTTCAAGCAATCCCATCCCACTCCACGACACACACCCAAAACTGTTAAAGACAATAGAAAAAGGTCAGTAAGATGCAGGATACAAAATCAATATACATCTCAATTTTATTTCTATTCACTAGAAATGAACAGCTCAATTGTGAAATTAGCAATACAATTTCACTTGCAATAGCATCAAAAAGAATACAATACTTAAAAATAAATTTAGTAAAAAGTGTAGGTCTTGCACATGACCACAAAATATCACTGAGAGAAATTAAAGACCTAACTAAATGGAAAATCATCTCATTTTCATGGATCAGATGAGTTAATATTTTTAAGATGGCAATACTCTCGAAAATGATCTATAGATTCTCTTCTAACTTTATCAAAATTCCAGGTGACATTTTTTGCAGAAGTTGAAAAGCCAATTTTAAAATTCATTTAAAAATGCAAGGACCAAAATAGCCAAAGCAAACTCAAAAAAGGAAGACAAAGCTGCAGGACTAACACTCCTTGATTTCAAATTTTACTATAAAACTGCAATAATCAAGATTGCGTTGTATTGGCATGAAGATATCTATATAGATTAATGAGTGGAATTGAGAATACAGAGTAAACCTATATATTTATGTTTCATTGATTGTTTACAAAGATATGAAGACAAGTAAACAACAAATAGTGCTGGAAGAATGAGATTCACATGAAAAAAATGATAAATTTAGAAATCTATTTCACTTATTATACAAAAATTAACTCAAAATAGATCAAAGATCTACATGTAAGAACTAAAGCTATAAAAACTTTAGAGGAAAACATAGTAATAAAATTTCATTACCTTGGATTAGGGAATATTTTTTAGATAAAACACCAATAGCACAAGTGACCAAAGAAAAAGTAGATAAATTAGATGTTATGAAAATTAAAAATTTTCTTCTACAAAGGACACTATCAAGAAAGTTAAGACAATCTGCAGAATGGAAAATAATTCCAAATAATATATCTGATAAGTCACTATTATTCAGAATATATAAAACCCTTCCAACTCAACAACCAAAAGACAAATAGCTAATTGAAAATGGGCAAAGAATTTGAATAGACATTTTCTCAAAGATTATATACAAACTCTCAATAAGCACATTAAATGTGAATGCACAATATCATTAGTCAGTAGGGAAAAGGAAACCAAAAGTACCATGAGATACAACTTCATGCTCCTTTAATGAACAATTGAAACAATGAAAAATAACAAGTGTTATAGAGGATATGATGAAATTGGAACCGGTATACATTACTTGGCAGGAAATGTAAACCATTTGGCAGTTCCTCAATAAGTTAAACATAGAGTAATCATAACTTAGCAATTCCACTCCTACGTATATACCTAAGGAATGCAATATATAAGTCTACACAGAGCCTTAAATATACATATTTACAGCAGTATTATTTGTGATAGCCAAAATTGGAAACAACACAAATGACCACAAACTGATGAATTGATAAATAAAATGCGGTATGTGCATATAACAGAATTTTGTTCATCATAGAAAGGAATGAGGTTCTGATGCATGCTATAGCCAATTTATGCAAAGTGAAAGAAGCCAAATACAAAAGGCCAATCACGCATGATTCAATTTATATGAAGTGAAAAATCCAGGTAGTCTAATTCAGAGACATGAAGTATATTTGGTATAATATACAAAATAATAAAAAGTAATTTTGTATGAGTGAGATATAGGTTGTCAAGGGCTAAGGGTAGGTGGGAGTTTTTGAGATGATGAACATGTCTTGGAATTAGCTAGTGATAATAGTTGAACAACTTTGTGAATATACTAGAAACCCCTGAGTTGTACACCTTAACAGAGTGAATTCTATGGAATATGAATTATACTTCAATTGTAAAACTGTGTGAGAAAAGTAACTATGAATATATTAAGGTATCTAGTGCAAAAGGTAAACAGCATACATTAACAGATGACTGATTTTACCAGAGATGGAAAGTATAAAAAAAGCCAAATTTAAATCCTCCAAACAAAACAAAACAAAACAAAACCTACAATGTCAAAGATTCATTCCTTCAATGGACTTATCACTATAATGGACACAGTTGAAGAAAAAAATCTATAAACTTGATGACAGGTCAATGGAAATTATCAAAAATAAAACAAAAGAGAATAAATTCATTAAGTATTTAATCTGAGGTTATGTCCACATATTTTTGTTGTCAACATTTTTAGTTTTTATTAAAATGATGGTTATTATCATCATTTCAACATTTTAAAATTTATTTTTAATAAAATTATGGTAGCCCATTTGACAAAATATCAGCCCATTTGACAAAATATCAGTCTTAGAAGCCTATATAAGACTCCCTCCTTTTAAAATTCAAAATAATTTTATTGAATTTTCACAATGTTTTATTGAAGTGAAATTTAAGGTTTAAGAGATTTTGTGACTACCCACAAATGTTACACAGCTAATAAAGTGTAGATGAGGGCCATGAATCCTGATAAATACTAGAGCCCAGGTGTTTGACCACAGTATATACTGTCTCCTGGTTTTATTTGGTCTACTATACCCTTTCAAAAAGAATGATGTTACTTTCTACTGTTGAATAGTATTTATGGCCACAAAGAGGCAATCTGAGAGCTTTTATGTATGTTTCCACTCTTTACTCCTTACTTGCCAAAATATAAGTTTTGTGAGGATAGATTCCTTTCCTGTTTTCTGTACTAATAAATCACCAGAAACTAGAATGTAGCTTGGATATTAAAGGCATTCAATAAATATTTATTGTTGAAATGGATGGATGAACCCTCATCTGAGCTCAATATATAATTGCAATTGTAATCAAAGAGTATAGGTGCCCAGCCAACCTCAACTTATAGCCAATGGTGACTGTGGTGGCCCGTTTGATTCTATGGCCCAGATCTGGATCCTCCCCAAACTGCCTATTTTTTTATTTTCCACTTTAAACTCCAGGAATAACTGATTTGACAAACGACTTTTACACATTAGATGGAGAAATATCACATGGGTATGTGCCTTAGTATGTTTGCTGCCTTGGGCTTCTTTTTTTCCAACGTTTTTATTTATTTTTGGGACAGAGAGAGACAGAGCATGAACGGGGGAGAGGCAGAGAGAGAGGGAGACACAGAATCGGAAACAGGCTCCAGGCTCTGAGCCATCAGCCCAGAGCCTGACGCGGGGCTCGAACTCACGGACCGCAAGATCGGGACCTGGCTGAAGTCGGACGCTTAACCGACTGCGCCACCCAGGCGCCCCAGCTGCCTTGGCCTTCTTAATGGGGACCCTGCACCTATTGAAAAAGAATGCTACTCACTGTTATTAGTGGAGGAGTAGTCTTGGAAATCTTTACTCCAATGACAAAGTTATAATGAAGAAATTCTTCTGACCTTTAAAGTTGGAATTTTATACAGTTTTAAAACAACGTTATATATTAATTGATTTTAAATAAAAGTTAATGAAACAAATATTTACTAAGTATATACTATGTCCCAGGTATTGTGGTGGGACCTGAGGATGAATGATAATTAATAAACTCCTTTCTATCAAGGAAATCACAGACTCATGGGAGATAAAAACCAGAAGATGGTGAGTTCTTCACTCTTCTATGTTAGTGCTAAAGAATGGCCAATAAAATGCTTTCAGGGTCAACAGGGTCAAGAAAGGTTTATAGATAAGGTAATTTTAAAGCTGAGTCTGGAAGGAGGAGTAGGCATTTGCCTGGCAAATTAGTGAAAAGGGCATTACAGAGAAGGAACAGCAAATACATGACATAAATGTTTAAAATGGATGTATTAGACAACATGAAATACTCAGAAAACTAAAGAACATGAGACTGGAGGTAGGCAGAAATCAGCTCATGAAATATGTGGCATGCCATTTTAAAGAGAAGGAACTTTGTATTTTACCAGTGGGGAATTATTGAAGGGACATGGACATGGGAGTGGTATGTTTAGATTATTCATGCAGCAGGATGAAATGTTGAAGGCCAAAACTAGATAAAGCAGTACAGGAGAGGGAAGGGTGGATATGACATATGTAACAGAGATAGAAGCTACATGATTTAGTGATAACTTCTTAGGAAAGGTAAGGGAGAAAGATGAATTAAAGTTTCAATTTACTGCACTGAGAGATACAGAACGAACACTTTTATGGAGTCTTGGGGAGGGAGTTAGAATGGAAAGGGAATGGAAACCAAGTGAAAAAGAGTTCATTTTTGGACATGTTGATGTTGAATTGGTTGTAGAATATTCAGGATTGAGAGCCACAGTAGGAAGCTAAAAATACAGGGTTGAAACTCAAGGGAGAGGTCTGAGCTAGAGAGAAATATTTGGTAAGCATCAGCATATACATGGTGGCTGACGCTGTATGTGTGATGAGATCACTTAGAGAGAATATGTAGAGTGATAAGGCAGTGGGTTGAGGGACTGCTTAAGACCATAATTACCACTTAGGGCCTGGTTTCTGTGGGACAGTGTTGCCACAGTTCAGATGACCAGCTTACTTATTGTTTTTCTCCTGATTATAGGAATAAAAACAAAAACAACATAAACCCTAAACCCTGTGTTTTCAATATAATTTTAGAGTTTGCAATCACTTTTATACTCATTATCTAATTTGATCATTATAACATCCCTGAGGGGATAGGAAGGACAGAGGTTTTTCTCCCTCCCCATTAGTGATGGATTTGTATCTCCAAAACATAGTAACAAGCTTTTAGAGTATAGCCAGTTCAGAGGTCGAGGATAACCTATAAAAACCATAACTCATAAGTATAATATACACTTTCTGGGAAATTATTTCCTTTGGCTATCCCAAGTAATCTGGGAAGAAGACAAGATAGTGAATGTTACAGATTTTTATAGATAAAGAAACCAAGGTACAGAAGGTTATGCAACATGCTAAAGATGACACAGTTCCTTGCTAACAGAGCCAGGGCTAGAAACAAGGTCTTATTAAATTCCCAATTCACCATTTTTGTCTGTACAAAACTACTTCCAGGTAAGAGGTAAAGTAGAGCCCTACCATGAGAATGCTTTACTGATGTTTATTTTAAAAATCCCTATAACAAAAATATTAAGAAAGAAAATATCACATCTCAAAATATATTTCATTTTAACAGCAAAAATATAACAAAATCATTTTTAGGTACAGCAAAGATAGAAAGAAGTGACATCCCAACAATAATTCCAAAACAAACACCAAATAAGCATAAATATATTTTTAAAAATGTTTATTTATTTTGAGGGAGAGAGAGAGAGAGAGAGAAAGCAAGCAGGAGAGAAGCAGAGAGAGAGAGAGAGGGAGAGAGAGAATTCCAAGCAGGCTCTACACTGTCAGTACAGAGCCCAACGTGAAGCTGGATCTCATGAACCATGATATGAGATAATGACCTGAGCTGAAATCAAGTCGGATGCTTAACCGACTGAGCCACTCAGGTGCCCCTAAATAAGCATAAATCTTAAAAAGTATAGAAGTATATATCGAGTGACCATATTTCAGCTTACCCCAATTGCAGATGTGCGGGATAGTGTTGGGGATTAAGTTAGTTGAGGAGCTAAAGATGAAATGGAGGACTGTTGAGAACTGAGAACAAACTAAGGGTTGATGGGGGGTGGGAGGGAGGAGAGGGTGGGTGATGGGTATTGAGGAGGGCACCTTCTGGGATGAGCACTGGGTGTTGTATGGAAACCAATTTGACAATAAATTTCATATATAAATAAAAAAAAATGCAGACAAAAATTTTCAATAAAAAAAATAAATAAATAAAGATGAAATGGAGGAAGGAAGAATAGCCAGAGAGGCAGCCCCAAATAACTCATGGTCTGCATTCTGAAAGTTTACTATATTCTTTAGACGTTCAAAACTTAGAAATGATTTTTTTCTAAGAGCAGTATTTTACATCCACTTTTTTAAGTCTCTCAGGTTATACCCTGCTAGCCTTATTAGTCCCCATCATATACTAGAATTAGTGTTGCTCATAGATTTGGGCTTGACTCAGGGCACATTTCAATAGATTAGGAGATATTCCTTCTTCCTCTTCTGGTGGGAGGCCTGGACTTATGCAAACTTTTTCAACGTGTGAAATTGCCCTTTGGTAAATTGAAATTCTTTCCCATGGTTCCCTGCTTCATTCTTCAGGTATCTGGTATCTTTGTGCTACTCTCCACAGAGTGGAGGTGTGGGGTGAGGAGAAAAAAGTAGATTTGCAAATACTTATGGTGTCTATATTCCAGAATTCCATCTACCCTTCTTCTGAATTTCATAATTTTATTCACAATTCCTTAACTTTTCTGCTCTCATGGTGGCCGAGCTAAGTGAAGAAAGACTTTGGGGGAAAGCAAAGTGATTTAATGCATTCAGGAATGTGAATAAATAAGGGACTGTTCTTAAACCTTCCCTGAAGTAACTGCAAGAGGATGCTTTGTTAAATTATATGAGTTTTCAATTGGTAGACTTTCTGACTGTTTGACAAAATGAAATGAAAACAACAATGGGGTAGTGTGGCAGAAAATATTTTTGGTTCAGGGTACAGGATATAAACATTGGCAGTTCTGCCTTGGAGTGACATAGGCAGGCCAGGTCCAAGGGCCCAGAAGGGGTCCCACAGGACAAGCCTAGAGGGTCCTTGGCTTTTAACAGTATAGAAATCGAACAAGATCCAAGAGGAAGTGATACCAGAGTTTATTGGAGGTCAAGAGAGAATGAAGATACACACAGAGTATCTGGAAGACAAGGAAAGGAAAGGAAAGGAAAGGAAAGGAAAGGAAAGGAAAGGAAAGGAAAGAAGGGAGTCTCTTTTTTGCTTGAGGACTGGAGTTTTTATTGAGGATTGTGGTCTGGTGTACATGTCCACTCAGACATCCAGGAACTGGTCAAAACAAAGATGAATGCCCAGATGTCCTCCATAAGTCACTTATGCACTTGAGCCAGGATTATGGCATCAAGATGTCTGGAGTCAGTGGTCTGGAAAATGCACATGATGACCTCACTCAGTCACTCCTTAGATGTTATGTATTGTGCTGAAAGACTCTGAAAAAATAATTCTTTGACTCTTAGAAGGAGGACACCAATTATTTGTACTATAAGGCATGGATGGTGGGGGAGCAGATCCTAGCAAGAATAGAAGTAGGAAAAGGAGCGAAAATCATTTCTACATGGAGTCCCTTCAGATTCCCTATCTTAGGAGTGAAACCCAGGCAACTCTCTTTAGCTTTTCCTGTTTTTCATAGCTTCTCCCTTTCTTTCCTTTTACTTCTCTCCCTGAGGACATATATATTCCTCCAAAGTGGTCAGATTTTTTTAAAACAATGGCAGAAAGCGGTCCTCCAGTGGAGTGACAATGTGCTAGGTCAACCCCACTCAAAATTTTGTATTTATCAGTCTAAAACAGGGTCCTTTGTAAGCACGCTGTAAAAATAAGGGACTTCAGTAGAGTTTTGGGGACAGTAGGTCTCTGTGTAAGTGGATTGGAAGACACAGTTGAATGACCTAGGTTATCCTAGGCATGGAGGTGAGGTGAATAGTGACTTTTACTCGTTACTTGACATATCAACATGATAAAACCACCCATTTACTCCAATTTCTGACAGAAGCATTCAATTAGAGCCTTATATCCCTAAAGTCACAATACAGAGAGTTTTTTCACCATGATTAATCTGAAAAACAAAAACAAAAACAAAAAACAACATCTCTCAAACTGTTTTTTTAAGTTTGTTTATATATTTTGAGAGAGGGAGAGAGAGAGAGAGAGAGAGAGAGAGAGAGAGAGAACAAGCAGGGGAGAGGCAGAGAGAAAGGGAGAGAGGGAGTATCCCAAGCAGGCTCTGTACTGTCAGCATGGAGCCCAACGTGGGGCTTGAACTCACTAACTGTGAGATCATGACCTGAGCTGAGAAAACAAGAGTTGGATGCTTAACCAACTGAGCCACCCAGGTGCCCACCCCCAACTGGTGAAAAAGGGAATCCTGTAGCCTGGGGAGGATGGATGCAGTCTAAAAGAGAGGATCAATTCACTTACATATATAATTTTTTAAAGAAAGTTATATGATGGCATTTCAACTTGAAAAGAGCAGCATTTAACATCACCCCACTCTCTATGTCCCCATATATCTTGCCTATTTAAAATTGCTTTTAACGTTTACTTTTGAGAGAGAGAGAGAGAGAGAGAGAGAGAGAGAGATAGAGAGAGAGAGAGAGAGAGAGAGAGAGAGAGAGAGAGAGAGAGCAGAGGAGGGGCAGAGAGTGAAGGAGACACAGAATCCAAAGCAAGCTCCAGGCTCTGAGCTGTCAGTGCAGAGCCCGAGCTGGGGTTGAACTCACAGACCCTGAGATCTTAACCTGAGCTGAAGTTAGAAGCTTAACCAACTGAGCCACCCAAGTGCCCTTTCTCCTATATCTTGCCTATTTATATGAGAAAAGAATAGTGGGTGGAGCACTGAACTGGGTGTCAAAAGAAACTGTTTCTTTTTTTACTCTTCCAAATTTTTATTAAATACCATATATTTAACATACAGTATAATATTAGTTTCAGGTGTTGGAATTAGTGGTTCGCCACTTACATACAGCACTCAGTGCTCATCACAAGTACCCTTTTAGTACCCACCACCTATTTAACCCATCTCCCCACCAACCTTCCCTCTAGCAACCCTCAGCTTGTCCTCTATAGTTGAGAGTCTGTTTTATGCTTTCTCTCTCTCTTTTGTCCATATGATCATTTGTTTTTGTTTCTTAAATTACACATATAGAAATGAAATGAAATGTAGTGAAATCATATGGTATTTGTCTTTCTCTAACTGACTTATTTCACTTAGCATAACTCTCTAGCTCCGTTTATGTCCTTTCAAATGGCATTTTTCATTTTTATGGTTGAGTAATATTCCATTATATATCACACCTTCTTTATCAATTCATAAGTCAACAGACATTTGGAATCTTTCCATAACTTGGCTATTGTTGATAATGCTGCTATAAACATCAGGGTGCATGTATCTCTTCGAATTAGTATTTTCATATCCTTTCGGTAAATAGCTAGTAGTGCAATTGCTGGGCTGTAGGGTAGTTCTATTTTTAACTCTTTTATGCTAAGTTTATTAATTCATTTTTGAGAAAGAGTGAGGGGGAGGGGAAGAGAGAGAGGGAGAGAGAGAGTATCCCATGGGCCTTGAACTCAGGAATGCTGAGATCATTACCTGAGCCAAAACCAAAAGTCAGACACTTAACCAACCGAGCCACCCAGGTACCCCTATTTTTTTAATTATTTGAGGAACCTTCACACTCTTTGTGCAGAATAGCTGCACCAGTTTGCATTCTCACCAACAGTGTAACAGGGTTTCTCATTTCTCTACGTTTTGCCAACACCTATTGTTTCCTGTTGTTGATTTTAGCCATTCTGACTGGTGTGAGGTGATTTATAATTGTACTTTTTAAAATATTTTCTTGTTTTTATTTAAATTCTAGTTAGTGCAATATTTCATACAGTGTAATACTGTTTTCAAGAGTAGAATTCAGTGATTCGTCACTTACGTACAACACCCAGTGCTCGTCACAACAAGTGCCCTTCTTAGTACCCATCACCTATTTAAGCCACCTCCCACTCACCTCCCTTCATCAACCCTCAGTTTGTTGTCTATTTTTATATTTTATTTTTAATTTTTTTTTAATTTACATCCAAATTAGTTAGCATATAGTGCAACAATGATTTCAGGAGTAGATTCCTTTGAGCCCCTTATTCATTTAGCCCATCCCCCCTCCCACAACCCCTCCAGTAACCCTTAGTTTATTCTCCATATTTATGAATCTCTTCTGTTTTCTCCCCCTCCCGGTTTTTATATTATTTTTGTTTCCCTTCCCTTATGTTAATTTGTTTTGTCTCTTAAAGTCCTCATATGAGTGAAGTCATGATTTTTGTCTTTCTATGACTGACTAATTTCACTTAGCATAATACCCCCCAGTTCCATCCACGTAGTTGCAAATGGCAAGATTTTATTCTTTTTGATTGCCAAGTAATACTCCATTGTGTGTGTGTGTGTGTGTGTGTGTGTGTGTGTGTGTGTGTGTAAAGAAGATGTGGTATATATATACCATATTTTCTTTATCCATTCATCCATCGATGGATATTTGGGCTCTTTCCATACTTTGGCTATTGTTGATAGTGCTGCTATAAACATGGAGGTGCATGTGTCCCTTTGAAACAGCACACCTGTATCCTGTGGATAAATGCCTAGTGGTGCAATTGCTGGGTCATAGGGTAGTTCTATTTTCAGTTTTTTGAGGAACCTCCATACTGTTTTCCAGAGTGGCTGCACCAGATCGCATTCCCAGCAACAATGCAAAAGAGATCCTCTTTCTCTGCATCCTCTCCAACATCTGTTGTTGACTGACTTGTTAATGTTAGCCACCTGACAGGTGTAAGGTGATATCTCATTGTGGTTATGATTTGTATTTCCCTGATGATGAGTGATGTTGAGCATTTTTTCATGTGTCGGTTGGCCATCTGGATGTCTTCTTTGGAGAAGTGTCTATTGATTTCTTTTGCCCATTTCTTCACTGGATTATTTATTGGGTGTTGAGTTTGATAAGTTCTTTATAGATTTTGGATACTAGCCTTTTATCTGATATGTCATTTGCAAATATCTTCTCCCATTCTGTCGGTTGCCTTTTAATTTTTCTGATTGTCTCTTTCACCATGCAGAAGCTTTTTATTTTGATTTGGTCCCAGG
The DNA here is from genome assembly GCF_014898765.1 of Herpailurus yagouaroundi. Classification (NCBI taxonomy): domain Eukaryota; kingdom Metazoa; phylum Chordata; class Mammalia; order Carnivora; family Felidae; genus Herpailurus; species Herpailurus yagouaroundi. The sequence goes on along the minus strand of NW_024420424.1, from coordinate 5,739,278 downwards.
AGTTCATTTTTGCTTTTGTTTCCCTTGCCCCTGGAGACGTGTTCAGTAAGAAGTTTCTGTGGCCAAGATCAAAGGGGTTTTTGCCTGCTTTCTCCTCGAGGATTTTAATGGTCTAATTGTAGTTTTAATTTGTGTTGCCATGATGAAGAGTGATGTTGAGGATTGTTTCACGGGTCTTTTGGCCATCTGTGTATCTTGTTTGGAAAAATAGTTATTCATTTTTTTCTGTTCATTTTTTAATTGGTTTGTTTTTAGGTTGTGAGTTTTATAAATTATATATTTTGGATACTAACCCTTTATCAAATATGCCATTTTCAAGTATACTTTCCCATTCTGAAGGTTGATTTTTAGTTTTATTGATTGTTTCCTTCACTGTGGAGAAGCTTTGTATTTTTATGACATCCCAGCAGTTTATTTTTGATTTTGTTTCCCTTGCCTCAGGAGATGTATCTAGTAAGAAGTTGTTACAACCAATGTTAAAGAGGTAACTGCCTGTGATATCTTCTAGGATTTTTATGGTTTCTTTTCTCACATTTAGGTCTTTCATCTATTTTGGATTTATTTTGTTTATTGTGCAAGAAAGTGGCCCAGTTTCATTATTTTGCATGTTATTTTACTGTCCAATTTTCAACAAATGATGTTGAAGAGACTCTCTTTTTCCCATTGGATGCTCTTACATGCTTTGTGGAAGATTAGTTGACTATATAGTTATGGGTTCATTTCTTGGTTCTCCATTCTCTTCTATTGACCTATGTGTCTGTTTTTGCACCAGTACCATACTGTCTTGATCACTATAGCTTTGTAATATAACTTGAAATCTAGAATTGTGATGCCTTCAGCTTTGCTTTTCTTTTTCAAGATTGCTTAGGCTATTCATGGTCATTTGTGGTTACACACAAATGTTAGTATTGCTTTTTCTAGCTTTGTGAGAAGTACTGCTGGTATTTTGATAGGGATAGCATCAAATTTGTAGATTGCTTTGGGTAATATAGAAATTTTAAT
>NW_024420424.1:5730150-5738176 GCF_014898765.1 Herpailurus yagouaroundi | reverse complement strand
AAATTTGTAGATTGCTTTGGGTAATATAGAAATTTTAATAATATTTGTTCTTCTAATTTATAAGCATAGAATGTCTTTCCATTTATTCGTGTCATCTTCAATTTCTTTCATCAGTGTTCTATAGTTTTCAGAGTAGAGATCTTTTACCTCTTTGCTGTGGTTTATTTCTAGATATCTTATGGCTTTTCATGCAATTATAAATGGGATTGATTCTTTGATTTCTCTTTCTGCTCCTTCATTATTGGTTTATAGAAATGCAACAGATTTCTGTACATGGGTTTTGTATCCTACAACTTTGCTGAATTTGTGTATCAGTTGTAGGACTTTTTTGGTGGATTCTTTTAGGCTTTCTATATAGGGTATCATGACATCTTCAAATAGTGAACGTTTGATTTTTTTCCCTGCCAATTTGGATGCCTTTTATTTCTTCGTGCTATCTAATTGCTGTGGTTATGACTTCCAGTACTATGTTAAATAACAATGGCGAGACTGTACATCCTTGTCTTTTTCCTGGCCATAGAGGAAAGACTTTCAGTGTTACCTCACTGAGGATTATATTAGCTCTGGTTATATATATATATATATATATATATATATATATAGTCTTTATTATGTTGAGGTATGTTTCCCATATCCCCACTTTGTTGAGGGTTTTATCATAAATGCATATTATACTTTGAAAAAGTCTTTATCTTCATCTACTGAAAGGATCATATGGTCCTTATCTTTTCTTCTATTAATGTATCATGTTGATTAATTTTCAAATATTGAACCACCTTTTCAGCCCAGGAATAAATTTCACTTGTTGGTAGTGAATGATTCTTTTAACATACTGTTGTATTTGTTTTGCTAGTATTTTATTGAGAATTTTTACATCCATGTTCATCAGGGATAGTGGCCTTTTATTCTCCTTTTTAGTGGAGCCTTTATTTGTTTTTTGAATCAGGATAATACTGACCTGATAGAATAACTATGGAAGTTTTATTATCATTTAATTTTGTCAGAATAGTTTGAGAATAATAAGTGTTAACACTTCTCTAGGGATGCCTGGGTGGCTCAGTCAGTTAAGCATCTGACTTTGGCTCAGGTCATGATCTCGCTGTCCATGGGTTAAATCCCCATGTCAGGCTCTGTGCTGACACCTTAGAGCCTGGGGCCTGCTTAAGGTTTTGTGTGTGTGTCTCTCTCTTCACCTCCCTTGCTCACACTTCATCTCTCTCTCTCTCAAAAAAATATAATAAACATAAAAAATTTAAAAAGTTTTATGGCGTATTGTAAGTACTCTATGTGTTTTATGGTTCGTTAACATTACATTGAAGTAGAAAATATATTAATGGCTACAGAAAATTGAGTATGTTTATAGGACACATGGTAGGAGACAGGAAAGGATGAAAGACTGAGAAGAAAAGGTAGATTAGAAATATTGATAAGGCAAGGTCCAATTTCTGGTAGAGGATTTAAGGGGAAGAAGTTAAAAGCACAACTGGAAGATTAACTGTGAATAGGAAGAGGGTTGTTATTTCATTTTTTATGTATTTATTTAATTTTTGAAATGTTTCTTTATTTTAAGAGAGAAAGCACAAGCGGGGAAGGACAGAGAGAATTATAAGCAGGAGATGCATGGCGCAAACTCACAAACTGTGAGATCATGAGCTGAGCCAAAATCAAGAGTCAGACGCTTAACCGACTGAGACACTAAGGTGCATTGAGAGCTGTTTATTTTAGATTTGGGAGAAAGTAGGTGAAGTGGTTATAGTCATAGATAAACAAATGTGTATATGGTAGTTACTTTGTGTTAGTTTTATTTTTCTCTGTGAAATATGAGGTCAGATTGTCTGCAAGAAGCAGGGTCCTTGGGGTTGTGGGAGGTTTTTGTTGATTCCCATTGTGACTAAGTGGGAACTGACATGTGACAATGAAGGAATATCCATTTAGCAATGAGTGTCCAGGTAAAATTAGAGACTGCACATTTTTAATAGCAAAAATGTGTACTCTAGTTGTTATTCTCCAGTTTTAGGAGATGTTTCAGTTAATCCCATTGTGGGTGCTGAAAAGAGATGGTGAGGCAGACGTTAATGAGATGAGACATTAGAGGATGTTGGCAACAAAGAGGATTGGGCTGGGTAGGGAAGGAAGTGAAACTCTGAGGATGGACAGGAAGAAACAGAGGGGCTAAGAGAATGGAATGAATGGGATAGTTGAAAAGCATGGATGAATAACTGACTAGGATCTGACACTAAATATCTTGTGACTTTGGACAAGTCAACTCCTTAATGGGACCCCAGTTTCTTTTGTTAAAATAAAAATGTTCAAATATGGGATTTCTATTACAGTCCTTTTCAGATCCAGAAGTCTACTTTTTTTTTTATTCTCCTATCGTTGCACTGCCACCTAGTGTATGTAAAGGATATAGAAGGGATGTTATAAGGAAGAAATATAAAACAATCAGTTTAAGAAAAAAATTACAGGGGCGCCTGGGTGGCGCAGGCGGTTAAGCGTCCGACTTCAGCCAGGTCACGATCTCGCGGTCCGTGAGTTCGAGCCCTGTGTCAGGCTCTGGGCTGATGGCTCAGAGCCTGGAGCCTGTTTCTGACTCTGTGTGTGTCTCTCTCTCTGCCCCTCCCCCGTTCATGCTCTGTCTCTCTCTGTCCCAAAAATAAATAAACGTTGGAAAAAAAAAATTTTAAAAAGAAAAAAATTACAAGCACGTGTGTTTGTGAAGACAGAACTGGATAGGTTATATCTTATACATTCCCATTACATTAAAATTGGTGGCACACATGCTTTTGACCCATAAATCCTCTTCAAATCATCTTCTTCCCTAATGGGTAGCATTTATTCTACCTATGTTCTAAAATTTTTTTTCAACGTTTTTTATTTATTTTTGGGACAGAGAGAGACAGAGCATGAACCGGGGAGGGGCAGAGAGAGAGGGAGACACAGAATCGGAAACAGGCTCCAGGCTCCGAGCCATCGGCCCAGAGCCTGACGCGGGGCTCGAACTCACGGACCGCGAGATCGTGACCTGGCTGAAGTCGGACGGTTAACCGACTGCGCCACCCAGGCGCCCCTCTACCTATGTTCTAAATTGGCAGGGATGCAAGTGTGAATCAGTTAGAGAAATTGAGAGAAGCAAACGAAATGAACATGACATCAAAAAGGCATTTTAAATAAATAAATAATAAATTTAAAATATTTATTAACACCATGTTAACAATATGATGCAGTAAAAAAAGGCTCACAGACTTTGGATCTTCTCATATTTGGGTCCAGTGCTTTAAGAGAGAAGGGATGTAGTTTAAATGGTGTGTTGGAGGATGGTGAGGGGACTTCTAGTTCAGGGATGGCTTCCTTCAAGGGTAAACCAGGATTTTGAAGCAAATTATACCTGTTCAAAATGGAAGCCAAAATTTGTTTGGGGTTTGCTTATTTTATTTATTTTATTTATTTCAGTGCACACAAATCTTTTTAATTTACAATAATAAAAAATTGCATGGATCTGTTGTCCTGTTAACGTACTTTTGTTCATCACTATTCAGATATCAAAGTCTATAGCCATTGCTTTCATTTTTTTTTTTTTACCAAACATACTATTATTAAACCTTATATCATTTTAACGATAATAATTTCCCTGAAGTTTCTTCCCTGCCGGCTTTTATGCTAAATCTATTTTTCTTTTTCACACTCTTTGACCTTTGTGTTTTGTTTTACAAAGCTGATTATCCTTATCTTTATGAAATCTCCTTCTTCCTTATATTTCTTACAAATTATACATTCTTGATTATCCTCTTTTTCTATGACCATAGCTCCTTACTTTTCTTTCCTAATTTCTCATTCTCCCATCACTATATCTAGATCTTATCATGATGCTTCTTTTTCACCACTCTTCTCCAGATGCCTTTATTCTCTTGGATTATCAAAAATCTAAGAAACAAAATACATGAGCAATCCAATAAATAAAATGTCTTCAAATAGTCTATCTTTATTAATAACTTCAAAATTTCCATATCTGGTCCTAACCATTGGTCTGTTTACAGAAGCCTATATTTCTACTTGAATTAATTATAATCAGATTTACAACTGAAATTCTTAGCTTTTTCTTAAATTAGCTTCTCTTCCCGATTTTATCAATTTTTACAGTCCTTAGGTTAAGATTCTTGAGATTATCTCCTTTTTTAAGATTATCTTTGATTTTTTTACTGTTTTGTATGTTCATGTAATCTACAATATCCCATTCACTCCATGCAGCAAACTTCATGTTTTTTTTCCATTTGCTTTTGCTGGTGCCATTTACTTTTGAAAGATCCTGTTGCCTCTGTGGTTGAAAGTTTGTCTCAGATTGCATCTGTTTTGGGAAACCTTCCCCAATCACTCTAACTAGAAGTGTTCCCTCTACCACAGATGATGTCTATAATGCCTGTATGGCATACATATGCATTAGTAAATTACTAATGCTTGAGCATATTTCTTATTTTTCAAACCAATTACATGTACCTGGGAAGCAATGATATTGATTTATCTTTATTTGTATCTCCCATTTAGTCTAGAATTTCAATACATATATATATATATATATATATATATATATAGTTAATATACATACTAAACCACCATATGATGTTGGAGGGAAGCTCTTTTCTGATTCAGAGTATAATGGAGACAAAGAAGAATGTGAGGTTTTGTGGGAATGAAAATTGCCATATTTATAGCCAGCTATCACAATTAAAAAACTTTCTCTATTTTTAAGATTTGTTTATTTATTTTGAGAGAGAGAGAAAGAGAGTGGAAGAGGGGCAAAGAGAGAGGAAGAGATAAAGAATCTCAAGCAGATCCTGGTGTATATTATTTTTGAAGATTTCATGCAGAGAATCATCTTGACTTTTTTCATCATGAAAAGTAGTGACCTACTTTAGAAGAGGAATATAAATTAAACTGTCATAGCCACATTTCCTTACTCAAATATAAGAAGGATATATTTAGTTTTAAACTATTTTTGTATTACAAAGTAGTTCATGTTTCCTATATAAATCTAAATAATACAGAAAGGTGATCAAATTCTGATGCAAGAATCACGCAAAATCCTACGGCCTTTTGGTGATTCTCCTAAAATCTCTTTAAGTTTGAACATGAATATTTGCATACATATATACATAAATACATATCTATTTATTATTAAAAGTATTATATAATTCATGTGTTTTCAAATATTTTCAATCCATACTTTCTTTTGATTAACAGGGAAACTTATGCCCTCCTGGAGTGCTATTTAAAATTTCACAACACATTTAATAACATGGCCCAAATCAATTTGAGACAGAAGTCATTTAAGAAAGGGGAAGCATTTTGGTTTGTTTTTAAAAGTTACATTTATTTCTTTAATCTTGCGATTGACATGGTTTGTTTTCCATGAATTTATTTATCCTGGGTAATATGGAACATAGGGTATAGCATAGGTATTTAAAATAATTTGATACAGTCAACATGATACATCACATCAATAAAAGAAAAGAAACACATTATTCTCTCAATAGGTGCAGAAAAAGCATTTGACAAAATACAGCATAGTTTCTTGATAAAAGCCCTCAAGAAAATAGGGATATAAGGAACATAACTCAACATCACAAAGTCCCTATACAAAAGACCCACAGCTAATATCATCCTCAATGAGGAAAAAGTGATAGCTTTTCCCCTAAGGTCAACAGCACGACAGGGATATCCCCTCTCACCATTGTTGTTCAACATAGTACTAGCCTCAGCAATCAGACAGCAAAAAGAAATAAGTCATCCAAATCAGCAAGGAAGAATTCAAACTCTCACTCTGCAACCACATGATACTCTATGTGTAAAACCCAAAAAACTCCACCAAAAATATGCTAGAACAGGTACATGAATTCAGCAAAATCTCAGGATATAAGATGAATGTACAAAAATCAGTTACATTTCTCTACACCAATAATGAAGCAGCAGAAAGAGAAATTTAAGTTTACAATTGTACCCCAAACCATAAAATACATAGGAATAAATCTAACCAAAGAAGTAAAAGAGCTATATGCCAAAAACCATAGAGACCTTATGGAAGAAATTGAAGAAGACACAAAAAATGGAAAAAAAAATTCCATGCTCATAGATTAGAAGAACAAATAGTGTTAAAATGTCTATACTACCCAAAACAATCTACACATTCAATGAAATACCAATCAAAATAATAACAACATTATTCACAGAGCTAGAAAAAACTACCCTAAAATTTTTATGGAATGAGAAAAGATCCTGAATAGCCAAAACCATGCTGAAAAAGAAAACCAAAGATGGAGGCATCACAATTTTGGACTTCAAGCTATATTACAAAGCTTAATCATTAAGACAGTATAGCACTGGCACAAAAACATACACATAGATCAACGGAAGAGAACACCTAACCCAGAAATGAAACCACAAATGTATGGTCAACTAATCTTTGACAAAGCATGAAAGATTATCCAATGGAAAAAAAGACAATCTTTTCAACAAATGGTGTTGAGAAAACTGGACAGTGACATGCAGAAGAATTAACCTGGACCACTTTCTTACACTATACACAACAATAAACTCAAAATGGATGAAATGTAAGAGAACCATCAAAATCCTAGAGGAGAAAGTAAGCAACAACTTCTTTGACCTTGGCTGCAGCAACTTCTTACTAGACATGTCTCCAAAGGCAAGGGGAACAAATGCAAAAATAAACTATTGGGACCTCATCAACTCAAAAGGCTTATGCACAGTAAAGTAAATAATCAACAAAACTAAAGGGCACCTGATGGAATGGGAGAGGACTTTTGCAAATGATGTATGAGATAAAGGGTTAGTATCCAAAATCTATAAAGAACTTACCAAACTCAGCACCCAAAAAACAAATAATACAGTGACAGAATAGGCAAAAGACATGAACATACACTTTTCCAAAGAAGATATCCAGATGGCTAACAGACACATGAAAAGATGAAAACATCACTCATCATAGAGGAAATACAAATAAAAACCACAATGAGATAGCACCTCACAACTATCAGAATGGCTTAAATTAACAACTCAGGAAACAACAGATGTTGGTGAAGATGCAGAAAAAAGGGAATACTTTTGTACCTTTGGTGGGATTGCAAACTGGTGCAGCCACTCTGGAAATCAGTAGGGAGGTTGCTCAAAAATTTTAAATAGAGCCACCCTATGACCCAGCAATTGCACTACTATGTATTTATCCAAAGGATACAAAAATGCTGATTTCAGGGAGCACATGCATCCCAATGTTTATAGCAGCAATATCAACAATTAACAACATAAGCCAAACTTAGGAAACAAGCCCAAATGTACATCAACTGATGGATGGATAAAGAAGACGTGGCATATATATACAATGGAATATTACTCGGCGATCAAAATGAATGAAATCTTGCCATTTGCAACAATATGGACGGAACTAGAATGTATTATGCTAAGTGAAATAAATAAGTCAGAGTAAGATAAATATCATGATTTCACTCGTGGAATTTAAGGAACAAAACAGATAAACATAGGGGAAGGAAAGGAAAAATAAGATAAAAATATAGTGGGAAGCAAACCATAAGAAACTTTTACTTATTTTTTTTTTTTTATTTTTTTTTTTCACTAACTTTATTTTTTTTTATTTTTTTATTTTTTTAATTTATATATGAAATTTATTGTCAAATTGGTTTCCATACAACACCCAGTGCTCATCCCAAAAGGTGCCCTCCTCAATACCCATCACCCACCCTCTCCTCCCTCCCACCCCCCATCAACCCTCAGTTTTCTCTCAGTTCTCAACAGTCTCTTATGCTTTGGCTCTCTCCCACTCTAACCTCTTTTTTTTTTTTTCCTTCCCCTCCCCCATGGGTTCCTGTTAAGTTTCTCAGGATCCACATAAGAGTGAAACCATATGGTATCTGTCTTTCTCTGTATGGCTTATTTCACTTAGCATCACACTATCCAGTTCCATCCACGTTGCTACAAAAGGCCATATTTCATTTTTTCT
>NW_024420424.1:5646463-5725150 GCF_014898765.1 Herpailurus yagouaroundi | reverse complement strand
TCTCCTTAGGTGATCCACTTCAGGAGGGGCCCTGTGGCAGCAGGAGGAAGTCAGATCCGCTGCTGGAGGTTTGGCTCCGCAGAAGCGCAGAGTTGGGTGTTTGCGCGGAGTGAGCAATTTCCCTGGCAGGAACTGGTTCTCTTTGGGATTTTGGCTGGGGGATGGGCGGGGAAGATGGCGCTGGCGAGCGCCTTTGTTCCCCACCAAACTGAGCTCTGTCGTCCGGGGGCTCAGCAGCTTTCCTTCCCTTTGTCCTCCAGCCTTCCCGCTTTCTGAGCAGAGCTGTTAACTTATGACCTCCCAGCCGCTAAGTCGCGCTTGCTGTCGGAACACAGTCCGTCAGGCCCCTCCGCTTTTTGCAAGCCAGACTCGGGGGCTCTGCTTGGCCGGCGAGACGCCCTTCCGCCCTGGCTCCCTCCCGCCAGTCCCTGCAGCGCGCACCGCCTCGCCGCCCTTCCTACTGTCTTCCGTGGGCCTCTCGTCTGCGCTTGGCTCCGGCGACTCCGTTCTGCTAATCCTCTGGTGGTTTTCTGGGTTATTTAGGCAGGTGTAGGTGGAATCTAAGTGATCAGCAGGACCCGCGGTGAGCCCAGCGTCCTCCTACACCGCCATCTTCAGTTTTCACTAACTTTAAAGCCCTTGGCCTTTCCTTTATGCTTTGCTTCAAGCTGATAGCAGAGGTAGACTCTCAGGCAGCTGACTGTCATAGAGTGTGGTGAAGGCTCTCGAAACTTTTAAATACAGAGAACAAACAGGGTTGCTGGAGGGGAGAATGTGGGGGATGGGCCAAATGGGTGATGGGTACTAAGGAGGGCACTTGTTGGGATGAGCACTGGGATGAGTACATATGTAAGTGATGAATCACTAAATTCTACTCCTCAAATCATTATTACACTATATGTTAACTTACTTGAATTTTAAATAAAATTTAAAAAAAGGAAAAAATAAAATAAAATAATTTGATAAGCATTTTGCTGGAGAAGCAGAGAGAGGCTTAAAAAACAAATATCGTGTTTATGGCAACTTGTCGTTCCTCTGTGGCCTCAAATTGTTCAGTTCTTGGTATCAAATTTCCATATTCTTCTCAACAAATTATAAATCTTATAATTAACTGGCTCCATTCCTCCTTTTAATTTGGATATGCTATTTTCTTTTGAGAATTTTATTGTCCTAATTCTACACTAAGTAAAAGATATATCCCACAATACAAAACGTTACCTCTAAAGAGAGTTTGGTAAATACATTTTTCTTCTTCCTTTTTTATTTGTTGCACCCATTATTATTTATTTGTTTGTTTATAATTTTTATTTTTATTTTTTTAAATATAATTTTTTGTCAAGTTAGCTAACATACAGTGTATACAGTGTGCTCTTGGCTTCAGGAGTAGATTCCCATGTTTCATCACTTACATACAACACCCAGTGCTCATCCCAACAAGTGCCCTCCTCAATGTCCATAACCCATTTTCCCCTCCCCCTTTCCCCCCATCAATCCTCAGTTTGTTCTCTGTAAGAGTCCCTTACGGTTTGCCTCCATCTCTGTAACCTTTACCCCCCCATTTCCTTCCCCCATGGTCTTATGTTAGGGGTTTAATGGTGCTTATAGATTAGGTAGCCCACCCGTTAATTTGGTTCTGTTTCCATATAAGATATAAACAACATCTCAAGCACCACACTCTTCGTTTACCTTCTCCCTTTTCTTCCTTTCCTATCTCCTACATCAGACTTCCCAATCTCATAAATCCATCTTCATTCCCCACACAGCTACTCTAGTTCAAGTGTTCATTGTGTTTCCTGTCCAAAGTGGCTTCCTACTTGTTTCTCTGTTTCCATTTTACCTCCTTACAGTATATCTTTACAATGGAGTGACATTTTAAAACCACAAAATTAAATAATATTACACTTATGTTTAAAATTATTCATTAACCTTGGAATAAAAACCAAATTGTTATTGCCTAAAATACCCTTCATAATCTGTCCTTTGCTTGCTACTCCGTCCAAATATTTTTAAAGAGATATAGTTGATATACCAGGAAATTTTCTCTTTTAAATTGTACAATTCAGTGTTTTTGAAAAATATTTTCATGAAGTTTTGCAACCATCACCATTATTCAATTTTAGAACATTTTCATAAGTGCAAAAAAAAAAAACACAAAGAAACAAAACAACAACCTTGTGTCCATTCATGGTAACTTCCCATTCCTCTCTCTTCTCAGCTCCTAACAACCACTAATCTACTTTCTGTCTTTCTGGATCTGCCTATTCTACATATCCCATAAAAATTGAATCATATAATATGTGGTCTTTTGGGACTGGCTTCTGTTACTTCTTTTACTCTAACATCTGTACAAGCAAGGATTTCCATTCTCACCATTTCTATTCAATATAATACTGGAAGTCATAACCACACAAATAAGAAATAAAGAGAAATAAAAGCACCCAAAGAGGAAAAGATGTTAAAATATTTTCATTTGTATATGATATAGTCATGTAATAAATAATGTGATGTAGAAAATCCTGAAGAAAAGAAAACTGTTAGAACTAGAAAATGAGTTCAGCTAAGTGTCAGGTTACAGAATCAACATACAAAAAGAATAGCATTTCAATACACACATACACACGCACACACACAAACACACACACACACAAACACACACCCAATCTGAAATGTAAATTAAGCAAACAATTCCATATTTTGGCTGTTGTAAATAATGCTGCAATAATAAACATAAAGTGCATATATCTTTTTGAATTACTGTTTTCATTTTATTCGACTAAATCCTCAGGAGTAAAATTATTGAGTCACATGGTATTTCTATTTTTAACTTTTGAGAAACTTGTATACTGTTTTCCAGAGTGGCTGTGCCAATTTACATTTCTATCAACAGTGTACAAGGGTTCCTTTTTCTCCACATTCTCACCAACATTTCCTATTTATTGTCTTTTTGATTTTAGCTATTCTGACCAGTGTAAGGCAATATCTCTTTGTGGTTTTGATTTTCATTTCCCTGATGATTCATGATGTTGAGTATCTTTTCATGTCTTTTTGCCATTTGTATATCTTCCTTGGGAAAAAAAATGTCTATTCAAGTTCATTGTTCATTTTATTGCAACATTATTTACAGTGGCCAAAATATTGAGGCAACTTAAGTGGTGTCCATTGATAGACAATGAATAAGGAAGATGCAGTGCACATGTGGGTGGGGATGGTGGGATATTACACAGCCATATAAAAGCATGAGATTGCATCATTTGCAACAACATGGATGAACCTAAAGGGTCTTATGCAAACTGAAGCAAATCATACTGAAAAAGATGCCATATAATTTCACTCATATGTGGAATCTTAAAAGCAAAGTGAATAAACAAGTGAGTAAACAAAAAAGCAGAATCAGACCTATAAATACAGAGAACAAACTGATGGGAAGGAGTGGGAGAATGAGCAAAATGGATGAATGGGATTGGAAGATATAGGCTTCTGGTTATGAAATAAATCGCTGGAATAAAAGTCACAGCATAGGGAATATATTCAATGAAATTTTAGTAGCATTTTATGGTGACAAATGACAGTGACACTTGTGAACATAGAAAAATGTATAGAGAAGTAGAATCACTGTTTTGTACAATTAAAGCTAATATAGCTGTATGTCAACTATACTCAAATTTTAAAAAGAAATAGAATACAATCCCACTTACAATAGTAATAAAAAGAATTTAGGAATTAACTACAGAGGATTTAAAAAAACACTTTTGTACTGAAAATTACAAAAGATTGATGAAGGGAATTAAAAAAAACACATATACATGGACATATATTCAAGTTCATGCATTAGATGAATTCATATTGTTAAAATGTCCACATTACCCAAAGAGATCTTCACAATTTTGGTGTGTTGTATGTTCCTACAATTTACTCATTTCTTCTAGGTTACTCAAATTGTTGGTGTATAATTCTCCATAGTAATCCGTATGATTGTTTTTATTTGTGAGGTATATATAATGTCTCCTCATTTGCTTGAGATTATTTATTCGAGTGTTTTCTTTTTTCTTAGTGTAAGAATTTAGTAATTTGTATATATTTTTAATAACACTTGGTTTTACTTTTTTTGTTTCTCTATTCTCTAATTTATTTCTATTCTTTCCTTTTAATTCATTTTTATACTAATTTTGGCTTTAGTTTGTTCTTTTTTTCCAGTTCCTTGAGGCATAAATTCAACTTGTTTATATGAGATGTTTCTTTTTTGTTAACGTGGGTGATTATTACTATAGACTTCTATATTAATGTTTTGCTTAATGTTTTGTTTTCCACAAAGTTTAGTATATTGTGTTTTATTTTCATGTGTCTTGGCATGATTTGTTAGATTCCCTTTTGATCTCCTCATCAACCAAATGGTTGTTGAGAGTATGATGTTTACTATAATAGACACACAAAAGAGAAGAGAAAGAAATACAAGCATAACATTAAAGAAATCCATCAAATCACAAAAGAAATAGATAACAAGAAAGGAACAGACAACAACTACAAAAACAACCAGAAAAAAATTAACAAAATGGCAATAAGTGCATACCTATCAATAATTAATTGAAATGTGAATGGACTAAAATGCTCCAATCAAAAGACAGAGTCACTGGACAAAAAAAAAAAAAAAAAAAAAAAAAAAATCACCCATCTATATGCTGCCTACAAGAGCCTTACTTCAGATTGAAGGACACACACAATTTGAAAGTGAAGAGATGGAAAAAGGTATTCCACGCAAAATGGAAATAAAAAAAATGGCTAAGGTAGCAATACTTATACCAGATAAAATAGACTTTAAAACAAAAGCTGTAGCAAGAGAAAAAGAAGGTCATTATATAATGGCAAAGGGATCAACCCAATAAAAGGATATAATAATTGTAAATATCTATGTACCCAACATTGAAGCACCTAAATACATAAAGGAAATACTAACAGATAAAGGGAGAAACTGACAGTAATACAACAATAGCAGGGGAATATAATAGTCCACTTGCATCAATGAATAGATCATCTAGGCAAAACATTGAATTACACATTAAATCAAATGGACCTAACTAATATATACAGAACATTTTATACAAAACAACAGAATACACATTATTTTCAAGTGAACATGGAATATTCTCCAGAATAGATCTCATATTAACCATGAAATAATCCCCAATACATTTAAGATTTAAATCGTATTAAGCATATTTTATGACAACAATGGTATGGAATCAGAAATTGATTACAAGAGGGGCACCTGGATGGCTCAGTCGGTTCAACATCTGACTTCGGCTCAGGTCATGATCTCACAGTTTGCTAGTTCAAGTCCCACGTCAGGCCCTGTGCTAACAGCTCGGAGCCTAGAGCTTAATTCGGATTCGGTGTGTCCTTCTCTCTCTGCCCCTCCCCCACTCACACACTGTCTCTCATTTGAACATAAATAAACATTAAAACAATTTTTTAACAAAGAAATTGATTATTAGAAAAAACTAGAAGAAACACAAACACATGTGGGCTAAATCATACACTACTAACAGTCAAAGTTTCAATGAATAAATGAAAGAGGAAATAATAGATAGATAGATAGATAGATAGATATTTATATATACCTAATCAAGAAAAGAAAGAAAACTCTCAAACTACTGAAAGGTATACTTAAAAAAGGTAGAAAAAGAAAAAAAAAACCAAAGCTAGAAGAACAAAGAAAACAATAAATATCATAGCACAAATAAATGAAACAGAGGTTGCAAAAAACAATAGAAATGATCAGTGAAACCAAGAGCTGGTTCTTTCAAAACATAAACAAAATTGATAAAACTTTAGTCACACACATTAAAAAAAAGACAAAGAAATAGAAATAAAAAATAAAAATCAGCAAAATATGAAAGGCAAGAAAGAATCAGAAAATCTTCAGAAACAGCCATAAAACAAGGAATAAAATGGCAATAAATACATATCTATTAATAATTACTTTGAACGTAAATGGAATAGATACTCCAAGCAAAGAACATATGGTGGCGGAATGAATAAAACTAAGACCCATCTATATGATGCTTACAAGAGACTCATTTTAGACCGAAACACACCTGCAGAACGAAAGTGAGGGTATGGAGAAATATTTATCATACAAGTGGATGTCAAAACAAAGCTGAAGTAACAATATTTATATCAGAAAAAAAATGACATTAAAACAAAGACTTTAACAGTGACAAAGGACAGTATATAATAATAAAGGGAACAAGTTAAAAAGAATATATAACAATTGTAAATAATTATCCACCTAATGTAGAAACACCAGAATACATAAAACCGTTACTAACAAATATAAAAAAACTAATTGATAATAATACAATAATAGTAAAGAACTTTAACACCCAACTTAAATCAATGGACATATCATCTAAACAGAAAATCAACAAGGAAACAATGGCATTGAATAAGAGACTAGAACAGATGGACTTAACTGATATATCCAGAATATTCCATTAAAACAGTAGAATAGATATTCATTTCAAGTTAACATGGAACATTTTCCAGGATAGATCACATAAGAGCCAAAAAAATAGCTTCAACAAATTAAAAAAAATCGAAGTCATGCCATGCATCTTTTCTGAACACAAGGGAGCTCGGCAGGGCACAAATCTGCCTGACTTTGGAACTTAAACAAAGAGCCTTATTGACCATTGAGTCTGGTCTTTCCATCTTGGTATAAAGGGAAGCTAAGTCATACATAAACTTGCCCTCTCTTGAGTGTAAGACCCAACCCTGCACAAGAAAATCTTGCCAGAATACCTGGGAAGATGTATACCTCAGCAGTGCTTGATTGCAGAGCCCAGTAGGGAAAGCTAATCAGCAGAGCAAGTTCAGGAACCTCATTTGGCCAGGAAACATGGGGTACAGGTTGGCTGGAGTCAAGAGCACAAAAACAGAGCCTTGTCAGCCTTGCAGTTGGTTCTTCCACTCCACCCAAGCATGGGAACTAATTTACAGCCCTACCCACTGCTGGGTATAGCTCCTATCCCCAATCAACCAAAAAGTTTTGGCAGAACACCTGAGAAGCTGCTTGGAACCCACTTTCTTGCTCCACCATGGGAGTGGTGTGCCTCTCAGTCATGCCCAACCAGAAAGCCTTGCATGAGCACCTGAGAAACTCAACAGACCAGAAACACTTGAGTGGAGATTTTGGTTGGCAGCACTGCTTGTGTGCAGAGCAAAACTGGTGGCACCATCTGGCCAAGAAATTCAGTGCATGATCTTGCCTGATATGTTTCCTCAAACAATGGGTAGTGCAGGACTTTGGGTTTGTTCTGATGCCCTGCCAGGGCATGGAAGCTAATTCATAGCTGCACTTCTGAGAAAACTATCCATTCCAAACCATATAAGAAAGGACCAGAGAATCCAGCACCTGTAGAATCCATTCCACAACTTTGCTTGGGCAGGGAACTAAGCTAGCATTACCATCCAACTGTTTCAGCCAGGAGCACCTCTCAAACTCAGAGCACATGCAGTGGCCTTATGCCAAAAGAGACTCCATAGCAAGCCCCAACTGCCCAAGGACACTAGTGGTTGACACATACAGAACCCTGAGCCAAGTAGACTGGTGAAGAGCTGACATTACCAAAGTGAACCTGTAAAGCCTAGAAAAGTAGAGTACTTGTTCATATATACAGGTGCCAATGTAAGTAATCAAGGATCATGAAAAAGCAGGCAACCCTGATACCACCAAAGGAAATTAATAAAGTTCCAATAACTGACCCTAAAGAAAAGGGGATATATTAACTGTTAGGCAAATAATTTACAATATTCCTCTTATTTTTTTTTTTTTTACAAAATCCTATTTTTTTCTTTTTTTTAAAATTTTTAACATTTTTATTTATTTTTGAGACAGGGAGAGAAAGAACATGAACAGGGGAGGGCCAGAGAGAGGGAGACACAGAATCTGAAACAGGCTCCAGGCTCTGAGCTGTCAGCACAGAGCCCGATGCGGGGCTCAAACTCACGGACCGCGAGATCATGACCTGAGCCGAAGTCAGACACTTAACCGACTGAGCCACCCAGGAGCCCCTACAATATTCCTCTTAAAGAAGTGTAGTAGACTATAAGAACACAGAAAAATCAAGGAAGTTAGGAAAATAATGCATGAAAAATACAAAAAAGTTAAAAACATAATCATCAAAACAAAGAAAAATCCCTGAAAACCTCAAGCTGAAAAATACAATGACTAAACTGAAGAATACAATAGAATGCTTCAATAGCAGACTCAAGCATGTAGAAGGAAAATATCCATGACCTAGAACACAGGACATTTGAAATTATACAATCAGAGTGGTAAAAAGAATATAATAAAAAAAGAGTGAAGAAATCCTATAGGACTTATGGAACATAACCACAAGAAACAACATTCACATTATGGGAATCCTAGAAAGAAAAGAGAAACAGAAAGTGACAGAGGAATATTTAAAGCAATAAGGGTGCAATTTTTCCAAAACTGGGGAGAGCAATGGGCATCTAAATATAAGGCCTAAAGGACCCCAAATAGGTTAAAACCAAATAGGGCTGCCCTAAAATACATTTAAATTGAACTGTCAAAAGTCAAATGCAAATAAAGAATTTGAAAATAGCAAGAAACAAGTTACATACAAGGGAACCCCTAAGACTATAAGTGGAGAAAATTTGAGAAATAATTCAAGTTAGGAGAAAATGGAAAGATACATTCAGAGTATTAAAACAAATAAAAAACAGTCCATCAAGAAATCTATACCTGGTAAAGCTGTCCTTCTGAAAGAAAAAAAGAAAGTTTTCAAAAGAAGCAAATCTGAGGGAGTTCATTACGACTAGAACTAACTTATAACAAATGCTAAATCCAGTTCTTTGAGTGGAATAAAAATATGGCAATTAAGGTCATAGAAACACGTGAATGTAGAAAAAATTACTGGTAAATATGAATATATAGTCAATGTTAGATTCTGTAATATGGAAATGGCGGTAGATAATTCACTTACTACCACAGTTTGCTGGTTAAAAATTAGATGCACTGAAACAACCATAACTGAAATGATTTATTATTGTAAACACCATAGGAAAACATATAACCTGGAACACTGATAACCTAAAATATGAGGGGGAGGAAAATTAAAAGTGTAAAGTTTATTTTTCTTATTCTTTAGTTTTTATTGAAATTCCAGATACTTAACATACGGTGTAATATTAGTGTCAAGTGTAGAAGTATAGAATTTTGTGATTAATAACTTACAACACCTGTTTTTCATCACAACAAGTGCACTCCTTTATCCCCATCACCTATTTAATCCCCACACCTACCTCCCCTCTGGTAAATATCAGTTTATTCTCTATAGTTAAAACTCGGCTTCTTGGTTTGCCTGTCTCTTTTTTTCCCACATGAGTGTTTGTTTTGTTTCTTAAACTCCACATATGAATTAAATCATACAATATTTGTTTCTCTGACTGATTTCGCTTAGCATAATACTTCCTAACTTCATCTACATTGTTGCAAATGGCAAGATTTCATTCTTTTTTATCACTGAGTAATATTTCATTGTGTATTGTATATATGTGTACATCTATACATACTACTTCTTTTTTTTTTAACATTTATTTATTTTTGAGACAGAGAGAGACAGAGCGTGAACGGGGGAGGGTCAGAGAGAGGGAGACACAGAATCTGAAACAGGCTCCAGGCTCTGAGCTGTCAGCACAGAGCCCGACGCGGGGCTTGAACTCACGGACCGTGAGATCATGACCTGAGCTGAAGTCGGCAGCTTAACCGACTGAGCCACCCAGGCGCCCCCATACTACTTCTTTATATTTTCATCAGTTGAGGGACATATGGGCTATTTTCATAATGTAGCTACTGTACATAATGCTGCTGTAAACATCAGGGTTCAATATATCCCTTCAAACTAAAATATTTGTATTATTTTGGTAATACCTAGTAGTGAAAATGCTGGATCATTGGGTAGTTCAATTGTCAACATTTTCAGGAACCTCCATACTGTTTTCCAGAGTGGTTACATCAGTTTTCATCCCCACCAACAGTTTAAGAGGGTTCCCCTTTCCCTACATTTTTTCCAACACCTGTTGTTTTCTGTGTTATTACTTGTAGCCATTCTGACTGGTGTGAGGTGACATCTCATTGTGGTTTTGACTTGTATTTCCCTGATGATGAGGGATGTTGTGCATCTTTTCATGTGTCTGCTGACCATCTGTATGTCTTCTTTTGGAAAATGTCTATTCATGTCTTCTGTCCATTTTTTTAATGTTTATTTATTTATTTTGAGAGACAGAGCATGAGTGAAGGAGAGACAGAGAGGGAGACACAGTATCTGAAGCAGGCTCCAGGCTTTGAGCCATCAGCACAGAGCCCAACATGGGGCTCAAACCCAAGAACCACGAGATCATGACCTGAACCCAAGTCAGATGCTTAACCAACTGAGCCACCCAGGTGCCCCTCTTCTGCCCATTTTTTTTTAATTGGATTGTTTGTTTTCTGAGTGTGGAGTTTTATAAGCTCTTTATAAACTTTGGATTCTAACTCTTTATCAGATATGTCTTTGGCAAATCTCTTCTCTCATTCCCTAGGTTGCCTTTTACTTTTGTTGTTTCCTTCACTGAGCAGAAGCTTTTAATTTTGATGAAGCCCCAATAGATTATGTTTGCTTTTGCTTCCCTCACCTCAGGAGACATATCTATTGAAAAGTTGCTACAGCTTATGTCAAAGAGGTTACTGCCTGTGTTCTTCACTAAGATTTTCATGGTTTCCTATGTCACATGTAGGTCTCTCATCCATTTTGAAATTATTTTCTGTATGGCGTAAGAAAGTGGTGTAATTTATTTTTTAATGTTTTATTTATTTATTTATTATTTATTTATTTTCAGTGATCTACACAATTTATTTTTTAAGTTTTTATGTCTATTTTTAAAACATAATTTATTGTCAAATTGGTTTCCACACAACACCCAGTGCTCATCCCAACAAGTGCCCTCCTCCATGCCCATCACCCACTTTCCCCTCGCCCCCATCCCCCCATCAACCCTCAGTTTGTTCTCAGTCCTTAAGAGTCTCTTATGGTTTGCTTCCTCCCTATCTGTAACTTTTTTCCCCTTCCCATCCCCAATGGTCTTCAGTTAAGTTTCTCAAGATCCACATATGGGTGGAAACATATGGTATCTGTCTTTCTCTGCCTGACTTATTTCACTTAGCATAATACCCTCCAGTTCCAACCATGTTGCTGCAAATGGCCAGATTTCATTCTTTCTTATTCCCAAATAGTATTCCATTGTATACATAAACCACATCTTCTTTATCCATTTGTCAGTTGATGGACATTTAGGCTCTTTCCATCATTTGGCTATCATTGAACGTGCTGGTAATAAACATTGGGATACATGTGACCCTGTGCACCAGCACTCCTGTATCCTTTGGATAAATTCCTAGTAGTGCTATTGCTGGATCATAGGGTATTTCTATTCTTAGTTTTTTGGGGAACCTCCACACTGTTTTCCAGAGCACCTGCACCAGTTTGCATTACCACCAACAGTGCAAGAGGGTTCCCTTTCTCCACATCCTTGCTAGCCTCTGTTGCTTCCTGTGTTGTTAATTTTAGCCACTCTGACTGGTGTGAAGTGTTATGCCAGTTTGGTTTTGATTTGTATTTCCCTGATTATGAATGATGTTGACCATCTTTTCATGTGTCTGTTTGCCATCTGGATGTCTTCTTTGGAAAAGTGTCTATTCATGTCTTCTGCCCATTTCTTCACTGATTATTTATTTTTTGGGTGTAGAGATTGTTAAGTTCTTTATAGATTTTGGATACTAATCCTTTATCTGATATGTCACTTGCAAATATCTTTTCCCATTGTGTCGGTGCCTTTTAGTTTTGTTGATTGTTTCCTTTGCAGTGCACAAGTTTTTATCTTGATGAGATACCAATAGTTCATTTTTGCTTTTAATTCCCTTGCCTTTGGAGATGTGTCGAGTAAGAAACTTTTGTGGCTGAGGTCAAAGAGGTTGTTGCCTGCTTTCTCCTCTTGGGTTTTGACGGTTTCCTGTCTCACATTTAAGTCTCTCATCCATTTCGAGTTTGTTTTTGTGTATGGTATAAGAACATGGTCCAATTTCATTCTTCTGCATGTTGCTGTCTAGTCCTCCCAGCACCATTGGCTGAAGAGACTGTCTTTTTTTCCATCAGATTCTTTTTCGTGCTTGGTCAAAGATTAGTTGGCCATAGATTTGTGGGTCCAATTCTGCGTTCTGTATTCTATTTCATTGGTCTATGTGTCTGTTTTTGTGACAGTAACATACTATCTTAATGATTATAGCTTTATAGTAGAGGGTGAAGTCTGGCATTTTGATTTTGGTGCCTCCCACTTTGGTTTTCTTTTTCAACATTCTTTGGCTACTTGGCGTCTTTTGTGGTTCCATAAAAATTTTAGGATTGTTTGTCCTATCGTTGAGAAGAATGCTGGTGCAATTTTGATTGGGATCACATTGAATGTGTAGATTGCTATTGATTGATATTTTGATATTGAGATTTTAACAGTATTTATTCTTCCAATCCATGAGTATGGAATGTTTTTCCATTTCTTTGTATCTTCTTCAATTTCCTTCATAAGTTTTCTATAGTTTTCAATATACAGATCTTTTATATCTTTGGTTAGGTTTATTCCTAACTATTTTATGGTTTTTGTGCAATTGTAAATGGGATTAATTACTTGATTTCTCTTTCTGTTGCTTCATTATTGGTGTATAGAATTACAAACAATTTCTGTACATTGCTTTTGTACCCTGAGATTTTACTAAAATCATGTATCAGTTATAGCAGCCTTTTGGTGGAGTCTTTCAGGTTTTCCACATAGAGTATCATGTGACCTGCAAAATGTGAAAGTTTGATTTCTTTGACAATTTGGATGCCTTTTATTTCATTTTGTTGTCTGATTGCTGATGCTAAGATTTCCAACACTATGTTAAACAACAGTGGTGGGAGTGGACATTCCTGTCATGTTCCTGATCTCAGTGGCAAAGGTCTCATTAATTTCCCCATTGAGGATGATATAAGCTCTGGGCTTTTCGTATGTAGTTTTTATGATGTTTAGGTATGTTCCTTTGATACTGACTTTCTTGAGAGTTTTTATTAGGAATGGATGCTGAATTTTGTCAAATGCCTTTTCTGCATCTATTGACAGGACCATATGGTTTTTATCTTTTCTTTTATTAACGTGATGTATCACATTGATTGATTTGTGAATATTGAACCAGCCCTGCAGCCAAGGAATGAATCCCAGTTGATCATGGTGAATAATTCTTTTTATATGCTGTTGAATTATATTTGCTAGTATCTTGTTGAGAATTTGTGCATCCGTGTTCATCAGGGATATTGGCCTGTAATTCTTTTGTGTGTGGACTTTGGTTTGGGAATGAAGTAATGCTGGCTTCATAGAATGAGTCTGGAATTTTTCTTTCCATTTCTACTTTTTGGAACAACTTGAGAAGGATAGGTATTAACTCTGATTTAAATGTCTGGTAGAATTCCTCTGAGAAGCCTTCTGGCCCAGGACTCTCATTTGTTTGGAGATTTTTGATAAGTTATTCCATTTCTTCATTAGTTATCAGTCTGTTCAATTATCTACTTCTTCCTGTTTGAGTTTTGCTAGTGTAGGGGTGACTAGAATTGGTCCATTTCTTCCAGGTTGTCCAGTTTGTTGGCATATAATTTTTCATAGTATTCTGATAAATGCTTGTATTTTTGAGGGACTGGTTGTGATAAATCCACTTTAATTCGATATTTCATCTATTTGGGTCCTCTCTCTTTTCTGTTTGAGAAGTCTGGCTAGGTGGTTATCAATTTTGTTTATTTTTTCAGTAAAACAGCTCTTAATTTCATTGATCTGTTCGACTGTTTTTTCTTTTCTTTTTTTTTTTTTTGATTCTTTATTCTTTATTTCTGCTCTGATTTTTATTATTTCTCTTCTTCTCTTCTGCTGTCCTTGGGGTTTCTTTGTTCTTCTGCTTCTAGTTCCTTTTCGTGCACTGTTAGATTTTGTATTTGGGATTTTTCTTGTTTCTTAAGATAGGCCTGGATTACAATGCTGTTTCCTCTTAGGACTGCCTTTTCTACTTCCCAAAGGGTTTGGAATGTTGTGTTTTCATTTTCATTTGTTTCCATATATTTTTTAGTTTTTCTTTAATTGCCTGGTTGACCCATTTATTCTTTAGTAGGGTGTTCTTTAACCTCCATGCATTTGGAGTTTTTCCAGACTTTTTCCTGTGGTTGATTTCACCTTTCATAGAAGTATGATCTTTAAATATTCATGGAATGAACTGAATTCTTTTATATTTATTGAGGGCTGTTTTGTGACCCAGTATCTGATCTATTTTGGAGAATGTTCCATGTGAACTTGAGAAGAATGTGTATTCTGGTGCCTTTGGATGAAAATTTCTGAATATATCTGTCAAATCCATCTGGTCCGGTGTATCATTCAGGGCCATTGTTTCTTTATTGATCCTGTGTCTAGATGATCTATCCATTGTTGTAAGTGGGATATTAAAGTCCCCTACAATTAACATATTCTTATCAATAAGGTTGCTTATGTTTGTGGTTAATTGTTTTATATATTTTGGTGCTTTCAAATTTGGTGCATAAACATTTCTAATTGTTAGCTCTTCTTGATGGATAGACCCCACAATTATAATATAATGCCCTTCTTCATCTCTTGTTAGAGCCTTTAGTTTAAAATGTACTTTGTCTGATATAAGTATGTCTACTCCAGCTTTCTTTTGACTTCCAATAGCATGATAAATGCTTCTCCATCCCCTCACTTTCAATCTGAAGGTATCCTCAGGTCTAAAATGAGTCTCTTGTAGACAGCAAATAAATGGGTCTTTTTTTTTAATCCATTCTTATACCCTATGTCTTTTGGTTGGAACATTTATTCCATTTACATTCAGTGATATTATTGAAAGATATTGGTTTAGAGTCATTGTGTTATCTATAGGTTTCATGCTTGTAGTGATGTCTCTGGCCCCTTATGGTCTTTGCAACATTCCACTCACAGAGTCCCCATGAGGATCTCTTGTAGTGCTGGTTTAGTGGTGATGTATTCCTTTAGTTTTTGTTTGTTTGGAAAAACCTTTATCTCTCCTTCTATTCTGAATGACAGATTTTCTGGATAAAGGATTCCTGTCTGCATATTTTTCCTATTCAGCAGATGGAAAATTTCCTGACACTCCTTTCTGGCCTGCCAAGATTCAGTATAGGTCTGCTACTTCCCTTATGTGTCTACTCTTGTAGGTTATGGCCCATTTGTCCCTAGCTGCTTTCAGAATTCTCTCTTTACCTTTGCATTTTGCCAGTTTCAATATGATATGGCACACAGAAGATAGATTCAAGTTAAATCTGAGGGGAGTTCTCTGTGCCTCCTGGATTTTTATGCTTGTTTTCTTTCCCCATACTGATGAATTTCTCACTAATGATTTGTTCAAGTACCTGTTCCACCCCTTTCTCTCTGTCTTCTTTTTCTAGAACTCCTATGATATGGATATTATTCTGTTTCATTGAATCACTTAGTTCTCTGATTCTCCCGCTGTGGTCCAGAAATTTTTTACCTCTTTTTTTTCAGCTTCATCTTTTTCCATAATTTTATCTTCTATTTCTCCTATTCTCCCCTCTGCTTCTTCAATCTTTGCTATCACTGCCTCTAGTTTATTTTTCACTTCATTTACAGCATTTTTTTAAATTTTATTATTATTTTTTTGAAATTTGCAGCCAAATTAGTTAGCATATAATGAAACAATGATTTCAGGAGTAGATTCCTTAGTGTCCCTTACCCATTTACCCCATCCCCCCTCCCACAACCCCTCCAGTAACCCTCAGTTTGTTCACCATATTTGTGAGTCTCCTCTGTTTTGTCCCCCTCCCTGTTTTTATATTATTTTTGTTTCCCTTCCTTATGTTCATCTGTTTTGACCCTCAAAGTCCTCATATGAGTGAACTCATATGATTTTTGTTTTTTTCTGACTGACTAATTTTGCTTAGCATGATACCCTCCAGTTCCATCCACATAGTTGCAAGTGGCAAGATTTCATTCTTTCTGATTGCCAAGTAATACTCCATTGTGTGTGTGTGTATCACCTCTTCTTTATCAATTCATCCATTGATGGACATTTGGGCTCTTTCCATTCTTTAGCTATTGTTGATAGTGCTGCTATAAACATGGGGTTGCATGTGTCCCTTGGAAACAGCACACCTGTATCCCATGGATAAATGCCTAGTAGTGCAATTCCTGGGTTGTAAGGTAGTTCTATTTTTAGTTTTTTGAGGAACCTCCATACTGTTTTCCAGAGTGCCTGCACCAGCTTGCATTCCTACCAACAATGCAAAAGAGACCCTCCTTCTACACATCCTTGCCAACATCTGTTGTTGCCTGAGTTGTTAATGTTAGCCATTCTGACAAGTGTAAGGTGGTATCTCATTGTGGTTTTGATTTGTATTTCCCTGATGATGAGTGATGTTGAACATTTTCTCATGTGTTGGTTGGCCATCTGGATGTCTTCTTTGGAGAAGTGTCTATTCATGTCTTTTGCCCATTTCTTCACTGGATTATTTGTTTTTTGGGTGTTGAGTTTGATGAGTTCTTTATAGATTTTGGATGCTAGCCCTTTATCTGATATGTCATTTGCAAATATCTTCCTCCATTCTGTAGGTTGCCTTTTAGTTTTGCTGATTGTTTCCTTCACTGTGCAGAAGCTTTTTATTCTCATGAGGTCCCAGTAATTCATTTTGGCTTTTGTTTCCCTTGCCTCCAGAGACGTGTTGAGTAAGAAGTTGCTGTGGCTAAGATCAAAGAGGTTTTTGCCTACTTTCTCCTCGAGGATTTTGATGGCTTCCTATCTTACATTGAGGTCTGTCATCCATTTTGAGTTCATTTTTGTGTATCTTGTAAGAAAGTGTTCCTGGTTCATTCTTCTGCATGTCACTGTCCAGATTTCCCAGCACCACTTGCTTTAGAGACTGTCTTTATTCCATTGGATATTGTTTCCTGCTTTGTCAAAGATTAGTTGGCCACACGTTTGTGGGTCAATTTCTGGGTTCTCTATTCTGTTCCATCCTAAAATTTGTATGGAACCAGAAAAGACCACGGATAGCCAAAGTGATCTGGAAAAAGAAAACCAAAGCTGGAGGCATCACAATCCCAGACTTCAATCTGTACTACCAAGCTTTAATCATCAAGACAGTATGGTACTGGCACAGGAACAGACACTCAGATCTATGGCACAGCTTTTTTATTTTTAATTCATCATGAGTATTTTTTAGTTCCTTGATCTATAGATTATCTGCTGTCTTCTATGCTTTTTTTCAAGCCCAGTGATTAATCTTATGACTATTACTCTAAATTCTTGTTCAATTACATTGTTTGTGTCTGTTTTGATCACTTCTTTAGCTGTCATTTTTTCCCTGACATTCCTTTTGAGAATTCTTCTGTTTTGTCATTTTGGCTATTATTCTGTCACTTATGTGTTTTAATAGCTTTTATGTGTCCTGAACCTGTGGCCACTACTATATTAAAGAAGGGTCATAGACTGCCCAGTGCCTGGCCCTTCAGGAGGAGTTTTTTTTTTTGTTGTTTTGTTTTTTGTTTTTTTTTTTTAGTGTGTTACTTGCTCTCTCCTGTGGCGACTCTGGTTACTTCATCTCCCTACTCATAGTAATGTTTTGGGCTGTACACCAGGTGTGCTTTGATTTGTTCACTGAAGTAGCCCTTCGATGAGCTACAATACTTCTCATCTCTGTGCCTCTGCCAGTGTTTCTCCTTTGCCTTCAGTGTTCTTCCTTCTCTTCCCTTCCCTCCTGGTCAAAGTCCTTTCAGCTTTCAAGGCTCAGCCAGACCTCAGGTCAAGGAAGCCTTCCCTGACTGCCCTGCATGCATTTTTTTCCAATGAGCAGTTACTTGTCATCCCTCGTGTTCCAGTGCCCATCCACATTCTGTGCTCACTGAATGGCAGATATGGAACTTTTTTTACCCTGGTCGTTCTGAAGCTGGTCTTTGCTCCTTCACACCAGATGCCCAGGATTCAGATAATCACACAGCTGTTTCCTGGGAATTTCTGATTGTTTTTTAACTATTTTATCCCTGTAGTAAGGTCATCCCTGAAGTCTTCCATTATTTTCTCAGGCCATGTTACTTATGTCTGTTTTGCTTAGATCTCTGGCTGTGACCTTATCTTGTTCTTTACCTTGGGATGAATTCCTCTGCCTTGGCATTTTGTCTATGTCTCTGCATTATTCTTTGTGTTACAAAAGCAAGTTATGTTTCCTGCTTCTGAGTGTAATGGATTTTTTTTAAGAAAAGGTCATATAGTGTCCAGGGCCTGGTGCTTCAGGAAATGTCTCTGGTATATGCTGTGTACTCTGCTTCTGTTTTGACTGCTCTAAGAATCACACCTGTGTTTTGCAGAGGATCTCTTTGCCTGCAGTGGATAGTGTTTGATCCTTGACCAGAATGTGGTGAGTTTTAAGCAGGTGTACTCTTGTCTGCTTTTTAAAAATTTTCTAATGTTTTTATTTGTTTTTGAGAGAGAGGGAGAGAGAGACAGAGACACAGATTGAGCAGGGAGGGGGCAGAGAGAAGAGGGAGACACAGAATCTAAATCAGGCTCCAGGCTCTCAGCTGTCAGCACAGAGCCTGATGTGAGGCTCAAACTCATGAACTGAGAGATCATGACCTGAGTAGAAGTCGGACGCTTAACCGACTGAGCCACCCAGGCACCCCTTGTCTGCTTTTAAAATAAGACCTGATATTTCTTGCAATAGATCTGAGCCCCTGCAGAATTTTCTGTTTGGGAGATGTGTTGTGGGCAGTAGTTTCTGGTGGTCTTCTGTGAAAGGGGCCCACTGCACTGGGACTAAGGCAAGTTTAACTGAGATATGCAGCCCTCCTAGAATACAGGGGCCCTGGGCTTGGTGTAGTAAGTTTAGACAGCCAGTGACAGTTCTGTGCTGCTTACCACATGTGTCTCTGTGTTTATGCTGAGGGATAGGGTACGGAAATGTCACCCACCATCTCCTTTGTACACAGTGTGGTGTCTCGCTGAACACTGCCTCTCAGGGAAGCACTCTGAGAATAGTGAATAATATCTCCTGTGTGACCCAGGCATGTTTTAGATTACTGTTTCCACACTGTCTACTTCTGTGTTGTTTACCCTCCTTCTCTCCAGGAGCATCTCAGTGTCCTTGGATCTCTATCCCAGCCAAACCTGCTGATTTTTTAAACTCCAGGCATTAGGGATGTGGTGTGAGCAGGGGCTTGGGCTGTCTTTTGACTTCTTGGAGAAGGGCCCCCACCCCTGCACTGGGACTGAGTCAAGCTTCACTGAAAGGCAGTCCTTCCAGAGCAAAAGTGTGTGGGAGTTGGTGGAACAGTTTAGGCAACCAGTATCATTGCTGTGTTGCTTCCCACAGGTGGCTCTGTGTTTATGCTGAGGAGTGGGGGAGGAAAATGGTGCTAACTTGCTCCTTTGTCCCCATAGAGGCATCTCCATGAATGCAGCTTCTCAGGGATACACTCCAAGTGGAATGAAGAATCTCCCCCCTGCATGCCCCAGGTATTCTTCAGATCACTGTTTCCATCCTGTGTGCCCCTTAGTTCTTTGCTGGTATTCTCTCCAGGTATAGGGCAGTGTTCACAGGGCTCTATCCCAGCCATGCTCACTGACCTTGAAACTCCCGTCTTTAAGCCCCACTGTTTGAATGAGATCATGAAAATCAGCCTCTCTAATTTTCCAAGCCAATAGCTTTGGAGAAATATTTTCCTTGTGTGTTCTCCTGTGTGCTACTCTCTATCTTGCCTTTTTTCTGCAACCATAATTCCCTTTCCTCTGCAGCACCTGCCATTAGTTTTTCCCCTAAACCACATATCTGCACTTCCTATCTTCATCAGTGTGGTTTCTTCTATCCCTTTAGTTGTGGAGTTTATTCTATTAGTGTTCATGTTGATATTTTTTTGGTATTTAGAATGATTTGATAGTTATCTAGCTGGGTTCAAATGACAAGACAAGCTTAGGGTCCTCCTACTCTGCCAACAGCTTCCACAATGTCTCTGTGATTTTTAACATTATTATTGTATTTATTTTGAGGCACCAGAAGTGACACCCATTTAAGATCACAAACAATGCATAAGTGTTGTGTGTATTCTGACTGCTCCACGGAACAACTGTTTCCCTATTTTGCCCTCCTTGAACTTCCTTATTCCCTGAGACACAATAATGCTGAAATTAGGCCAATTAGTAATCCTACAGTGGTCTCTAATTGTTCAGGTAAAAGGAAAAGACACACATCTCTAATGCTGTTTTTAATGTTTATTTATTTTGAGAGAGAGAGAGAGCAGAGGAGAGGCAGAGAGAGAGGGAGACACAGAATCTGAATCAGGTTCCAGGCTCTTAACTGACAGCACTGAGCCCGATGCAGGACTTGAACCCACGAACTGTGAGATCATGACTTGAGCCAAGTCAGACACTTAACCGACTGAACCACCCAGGAGCCCCACATCTCTAATTTAAATCAAAGCCAAAAATACTTAAGTTTAGTAAGGAAGGCATGTAAAAAGCTAAAAAGAGCAAATTTCTATGCCTCTTGGACCAAACAGCTAATCAAGTTGTGAACTCAAAGAAAAATTCTTGAAATAAAGATATTACTCCTGTGAACACAGAAAAGATAAGAAAGTAAACAGTTTTGTTGTTGATATGGAGAAAGTCTTAGTGGTATGGATAAAAGACAAAAACAGCCACAACATTCCCTTAGCCAAACCCTGATCTATACTAAGGATTTAATTCTCTTTAATTCTATGAAGGATAATAGGAGTGAGGAAGTTGTAGAAGAAAAGTTTGAAGTTAGCAGAGGTTGGTTCATGAAATTTAGGAAAATAAAGCATCTTCATAACACAAAATTGCAAGATGAAGCGCCGGTGTTGATGTAGAAACTGCAGAAAGTTATCCAGATAATCTACCTAAGGTAGCTACATTAAATAATAGATTCTCAATGTAGAAGATATAGCGTTCTATTGCAAGAAGATGCCATCTGGGACTTTCATAGCTAGAGAAAAGAAGTCAATACCTGACTTCAAAGATTCAAAGGACAGGCTGACTCTCTTATTAAGGGCTAATGTACTTGATTAAGTGGAAGCTGATGTTTGGTAGTTATGGCTTATCAAAGCCAGTCCACTCTGGTGTCTGTGATAAGAGGGCATTTTTTTTTTCTTTTAGACATGAAGCAATAGATCTAATTCCTCATACTTTTCTAAAGAAAGTTAAACAGAAGGGGTGCCTGGGTGGCTCAGTTGGTTAAGCGCTGGGCTTCAGCTCAGGCCATGATCATACAGTTCATGAGTTTGAGCCCTGCATTGTGCTCTGTGTTGGCAGTGCATAGCCTGCTTGGGATTATCTCTCTCTCCCTCTCTCTGCCCTTCCTCCACTTGCACCCTCTCTCTCTCAAAATAAATAAATAAGTAAATAAACAAACAAACTTAAAAATTAAAAAAAGTTAGAAGCCCACAGCATGAATGCAGAGTCCAGCTCATAAACTTCTTTTGGTCAGTGCTGACCCCACAACAGCCTACAATAAGATTCCTTTCTCTGGTCCACCTTAGCCCTTGATGCCAGTTTAGACCTCCTTCTCACTTTACTGCTTCATGTTAGCTTTGAACTGGGTACTTGGCTTTGACCTTCTTGGAGAACTGATTCCACTTACTACTTAGCCCAGAACCTGACAGTTATTAGGCAGACATTACTGTCTGGAGACTCTACCAAGGAACTCCCCCACACTGCCTAGCTTAATTTATACTTTGGAAAGCACACAAAAGCTCTGGGAGATAGTCTTTATAAAATTTAATTCACAAAATTCCTGTGAACTGTTTCCCTATTTTCAGTGAACTCCTACATTTCCCTGCCACTGATTCATAATGACACAGCATTGTTAGATTTTCAACCTTTACTGTTGTTCTCAGTCTGGTTTCTGAGACTAGTACTGCAACTTATAGCCAGTGCCACACAAAAAAAGAATGAAATGACATGTTACTAGGCAAAAATGAAAAGACACAATGACTCTGGAACCTTATATTTTTTGCAAGCTGAATCTCCATGCTTGCTTACAATGGGTAGTTTTTGTAGTTATTGTTCTTTTTTTTGTATTTATTTTATTTTATTTTTTATTTTTTAAAATTTACACCCAAATTAGTTAGCATATAGTGCAACAATGATTTCAGTAGATTCCTTAGTTCCCCTTACCCATTTAGCCCATCCCCCCCCCACCACCCCCCCAGCAACCTTCTGTTTGTTCTCCATATTTAAGAGTCTCTTCTGTTTTGTCCCCCTCCCTGTTTTTACATTATTTTTGTTTCCCTTCCCTTATGTTCATCTGTTTTGTCTCTTAAAGTCCTCATATGAGTGAAGTCATATGATTTTTTTTTCTTTCTCTGGCTAATTTCACTTAGCATAATACCAAATCCTCTAGGAGAAAGCAGGCAAAAACCTCTTTGATCTTGGAGGCAAGAACTTCTTACTCAACACGTTTCCAGAGGCGAGGGAAACAAAAGCAAAAATGAGCTACTGGGACCTCATGAAAATAAATAGCTTCTGCACAGCGAAGGAAATAATCAGCAAAACTAAAAGGCAACCGACAGAATGGGAGAAGATATTTGCAAATGACATATCAGATAAAGGGTTAGCATGCAAAATCTATAAAGAACTTATCAAACTCAACACCCAAAAAAACAAGTAATCTTTTGTTTTGTGTGTGATGGATGATTTAGAAAAAATAGGACAAATTATTGTCCCATTCAATACAGCCTTCAAAACCCATAATCTAACTACTTGAAGCTACCATATGCCTATGAATACAGACATCTTCACCAAGGCTAAACAGAGGTCATGTGAGGGTATAGCATCTGGTATGGGAACTAGAAAATCCTTAACCAAACTTCATGCAGGATTTCTTCAGGGCCTCTTTCCAATGCTACATTAGTAACACTAAAGTATTTCTTTTCCTGCAAGTCCCTTTCACAAATATTCCTTCAATTCTCTCTCAGTTGAACAAGTAATTCTTGTGCATATTAATTCATTCATACACACCCATGATAGATGTATTAACTCATGCCATCAAGGTTGATTAACTGTTCTGAAATATTTATGACAGCTTCAGAGAGGAGATCATCTGTGTTGTGGGTCTTTATTAGATACGAGATTTAGATAAGATTACAGTGGAGAAAATGGAAAATAGATAGGGAGAGGAGCATGCAAAATTGAAGGGACAAACATAGCCCAAAGATTTAAAATGTCATTCTCCCAAATGTCTTTTCTATACTACAGTCTATTGACTTTCAGAAAATTTGTATTTATTGAACTTGCAAAATGCAGTGTGTGGTTCAGACTGCTGGCTTTTGTCTGAGGTAACCATTAAGTTCTTACTCTGCATCCTTTGTAAAAAGATTCAGTGACATGGTTGCAACTGAGTTCTATGCCTGGAAGAAAGGTGGGGTAAGATGCAATTGAAAGGTTAAGGTGGGGCCAGAATATGGAGAAAAGTGAAGACCAACTTGAATTTGAGTCTGAGTTAGCAGCAAATGAGAAACCACTGAAAGGTTTTAATCAAGGGAATAACTTGATTAGACTTGCATTGTAACAAGATGACGTTGGTATCATTGGAGGGAAGAAAGAAACAATTTGGAGACTGTTGCAATACAAATAAATAATGAAGGGCTGATAATAGATTCTAACAATGAAAATAGAGGAAATGATGAATCTGAGAAACATTTTGAAGATAAAGTTAACAGGACTTGGAGATTGTTTTTGTATGGTGAATAAGGAAGGTGGAAGCGTTAAAGATAATCCTAATGTTTCTTATATATGTGGCTGGATTATGATGATGATGGTCTATTGAGCAACTACTATGTACAAAGTACATCATCCTTTGTTTCCTTTAACTTTCATAATATCTTTAAGTATCTATCTACCTATCAATCATCTACTTCTTTGACATATAGGTGATATAAAATATTATATATTTCAGGTGTACAGTGTAGGGAATTGACAATTTTACACATATTGCAATACTCATAACAATAAATGTAGTTACCATATGTCACAATATAGTGTGATTACAATATTATTGATTATATTCGTTATGTTATAATTTTCTCCCTGTGACTTACTTATTTTATAACTGGAATTTTGTATCTCTTAATCCTGTTCATATATTTTGCTCATCCCTCCTACTTCCTCCCCTCTGGCAATAACCAATTTGTTCTATGCATTTATGAGTCATTTTCTTCATTTTTGTTGTGGTTACCAATTTTTTGTGTTTGATTGCTTGTTTTGTTTCTTAGATTCCACATGTAAGTGAAATCATATGGTATTTGTGTTTCTCTGATATTTCACTTAGCATGATAAGGTCCATCCATGTTGTTGTGAATCACAAGTTTTCATTCTTTTTTTATGGCTGATATGTATCTATTTCTGTTTCTATATCTATATCTACATATAATCACATCTTTTATATCCATTCATCTATCAGTGGGCACTTAGGTTGCTTCCATATCTTGGCTATTATAAATAATGCTGCAATAAACATATGATATCATCCACATACAAGTCAATAAAGCAGTGAGTTATCAGAAGCCTGGCAGAACAAACTCCACAACTAAATATAGAGAAGAAGCTGCATCTGAAAGGTTAGGAAGTTCAGAAAGGTGGAGGGAAGTTTCCCACAAGAGGGAGGGAGCTGTGTACATAGATAAGACAGAAATGAGCCCTCTCGGGAGCTCACACAGGGAAGACTAATCCCCAGAAAGTTTGGATTTGAAAACCATAAGGGATGAATTTCATGAGTTTATATAACCAATGGGACTTGGAGCCTAGAGATTTGAAAGTCAGCTGGCTCAGCCCTGGGAGAGCCAGGAGCGTGAGTAATTCCTGGGTCACTGCCTTAGGGGAGACAGCATCCTGTGCAGGGAGACGGTATAAAAATGGCAGTTTACACAACACCAGGGACAAACAGGAGACCGTTATGTTCATATTGATTTCAGAGTATATTGGGGAACTTCTAAAAAAATGAGGAGGCTAGCAGGTGCCATTTTCCTTCCATGTCCGCAAGCATATACACAGTGCTATGTGTGGGAGGTGGCTCTGGACAGACACATTCCCCCTACCTTGCTAGCAGTGGGCCACACCCAAGATTTCTCCTGAGGACTCACCTACTCCATTCCTGCTAGACTGGGCCCTGGGCTTAGAGAAAATTTTGTTAAAGGTGCACACACACATCCTGCCCAGCTGCCAGGTGCACAGATGGCTTCTGTGTGCCATGACCAGTGGCTGTGCCCTGACCAGCTGCCACACCATGAAGAACCACCACTACCAGATGCTGCATTTAGCCATAGGTTTACAGCTTCCCCCAAGCATCACGCCTTACCACTGTGTAGTGCCCAGGTGCTGCACCATGTCCAGCCTTGTGCCCCCAGCTACCATGCCTTGGGCCCAGCCATGCCAGCCATCACCCTTAGGCTGTGCAAAGCATTTCATGCCCAACCATACCAACTTGTAGCTCCCAGCCACCACAGTGATTAGAGGATCCAACATAAAGTTAGTGATCCAGTGAATATTTTCCTAACACTACCACCACAATCCCAACTCTCGACAGGCATGCCCATTCATAGCTGACCTGCCTGGGTCCCACTAACACCACAGAGAACAAGCACAGACCACAAAAGAGAGTCAGTGCAGAAAACTCCACTGAAAGGAAAAGCAACTCAGAAACAACAGCAGGACACAAGCAACACATATTGGATACTTTCCTAAGTGCCAGGTTCTGGTGAATAGGGGATGGTATACTGCAGAGTACTCCAGGAACTATTAGTAATAAAGTCACTACATTTCAAGGGCAGAAGACAGAGCTGACTTTCCTAAAACACAGAAACAGATGAATAGAGGCAGACAAAATGAAGAAACAGAAATTTATACCAAATGAAAGAACAGGACAAGGCCATGGCCAGAGATCTGAGCAAAACAGATATAAATAACATGACTGATAGAGAATTTAAAGCAATGACCATAAGGATACACACTAAGCTTGAGAAAAGAATGGAAGACATAAGTGAGACACTTAACACAAAGATAAGAAATAACATAGCAGAGATAAAGGGCACAATAAATGAGATGAGAAACATGTTTGATGGAATGAACAGCAGGATGGAAGAAGGAGAAGAATGAGTTAGTGATATAGAAGACAGATTAACGGAAAGTAATCAAGGTGAACAATAAAGAGAAAAAAAGTATTATGTAAACTGAGAATAGCTTTAGGGAGCTCAGTGACTCCATCAAATATAGTAACATTTTTATTATAGGAGTTTCAGAAGAAAAACGGAGATAAAAGGGTGCATAAAATGTATTTGAAGAAATAATAGCTGAAAACTTTCCTAATCTGGGAAAGGACACAGATATACATATTTCAGAGTCACAGAGAATGCCAACAAAATCAACAAAAGCAGAACAACACCAAGACATAGTATACTTAAGTTTCTAAAATATAGTTATAAAGAAAAAAATTAAAGGAGCAAGACAAAAAAAAAAATAATTAACTTACAAGGGAAAGCCCATATTGCTAGCTGGAGATTTTTTAACAGAAACTGTAGGACAGATGGCACTGGCATGATATTTTCAAAGCACTGAATGGGAAAAATCTACAGCCACGAATATTATATACAACAAAACTATAATTCAGAATAGAAGGAGAGATAGAATTTCCCAGAAAAACAAAAACTAAAGGAGTTTATGACCACAAAACCAAGTATGCAAAAAATATTAAAAAGAACTTTTCGAGTGGAAAGAAGAGACCAAAACTAATGGTGTAGAAGTAGGACACACAAAAGCAATAAAAGTGACTATTTATGTAAAAAATCAGTCAAGGAACTCACAAAAAAATGGATATGAAAGATAAAAGTATATTCTGAAAACATGGGGAGGAGAGGAGAAAAGAATGGGTTCAAACTTAAATGACCATCAAGTTAATATAGACTGCTATATGCAGAAGTTATATATAAACTTAATGGTAACCATACATCAAAACCACTAATAAATATACAAACAATAGGGGCGCCTGTGTGGCTCAGTCGGTTAACTGTTCTACTTTGGCTCAGGTCATGATCTCACAGTTCATGAGTTTGAGCCCTGTATCAGCTCTGTGCTATCCCGCTTTATTCTCTCTCTCTCTCTCTCTCTCTCTCTGTCCTTTCCCCATTCACACCCTGTCACTCTCTCAAAAATAAATAAACATTAAAAAATTAAAAAATATATATATATGTATACATACACATACAAACAATAAAGAGAAAGATATCCAGATATATCACTAAAGAAAATTAGCAAACCATGAAAGAGAGAAAGACAAGAAAGGATCAGAGAAAATTTTCATTAAAAAACCATAAAACAAGTAATAAAATGGCAATAAATGTATATCAGTAATTATTTTAATATAAATGGACTACGTGCTCCAATCAAAATATATGATGACAGAATAGAAAATAACAATCTATATATGGCCTATAAGAGACCCATTTCAGACGTAAAGACACTTGTAGATTGAAAGTGAGAGGATGGAGAAACATCTGTAATGTAAATGGATGTCAAAATAAAGCTGGAGTATCAATACTTATATCAGGCAAAAGGCTGATATAAAAGAATTTTTGCCTTTTAGCAAAGGCTATTTGCCTTAATTTTTTTAAGTTTATTTATTTATTTTGATAGAGATGAAGGGCAGGCATGAGGGAGAGAGAGGGGCAAAGAGAGAGGGAGATAGAGAATACCAAGCAGGGTCTGTGCTGTCACCACAGAAGCCTATGCAAGGTTTGTCTCACAAACTATGAGATCATGACCTGAGGTGAAATCAAGAGCCAGATGCTTAAACGACTGAGCCACCTAGGTGCCGCATCAGGCAAAACAGCCTTTAAAACAGACTGTAACAAGAGACAAAGAGGGACACTATATAACAAAGGAGACAATCCAATGAGAAGACATAAGAATTATAAATATTTAGGCATCCAATATAGGAGCACACAAATACATAAAACAGTTAATAGCAAACATAAAAGAACTAATATATAATAACAATAATATTAGGACACTTTAACACCCCAATTATATTAATGGACCGGTCATCAAACAGAAAATCAACAAGGAAACAGTGGCTTTAAATGATGCATTGGAACAGATGGATTTAACATATATTCAGAATACTAAAACATCAGAATACACATTCCGTTCAAGTGCACTTGGAACATTCTCCAGAAGAGACCACATATTACCCCACAAAACAAACCTCAACAAATTCAGGAAGACTGAAATCACACCATAAACCTTTTCTGAACAAAATGGAAGAAACTAGAAGTCAAACACAAGACAAAACCTAGAAAGACCACAAATACGTGAAGGTTAAATAACATGCTACTAAACAATGAAGGGATCAAACAAGAAATAAGAGAAGAAATTTTAAAAAAGGACAATTAAACAAATGAAAATGAAAACACAATGGTCCAAAATCTCTGGAATGCAGCAAAAGTGGGAAGTTTATAGCAATACAAGAGTGTCCCCAAAATAAAGACAAATCTCAAATAAACAATGTAACCTTGCACCTAAAGGCCATAGGGAAGGAACAACAAACAAAACCTAAATCCAGCAGAAGGAAGGAAATAATACAGATCAGATCAGACATAAATGATATAGAAACTAAACAAACAAAAAATAGAACAGATCAAGGAAATCAGGAGCTGGTACTTTGAAAAAAATTAATAAAACTCATAAATCTTTAGCCAGACGTATCAAGGAAAAAAACCAAAAGGACTCAATAAATAAAACCATAAATGAAAGAGGATAATAACAACCAACACCACAGAAATACGAACAATTATAAATAAATGCTACAAAAAAAAAAAAAACAACTACATGCCAACAGATTTGACACCTCAGAAGAACTGGATAAAATCCTATAAACATGTAAACTACCAAAACTGAAACAGGAGGAAGTGCAAAATTTGAACAGGCAATAACCAGCAAAGAAATTGTGTCATTAATCAAAAAACAACAAACAAACAAAAAACCAGGGCAAGATAGTTTCACAGGAGAATTCTACAAAACATTAAAAAAAAAAAGTTAAAGCCTATTTTTCTCAAAACATTCCAAGAACTAGAAAAGGTATTAAAAACTTCCAACTTAATTATATTAGGCAAGAATTACCCTGATACCAAAACCAGATAAAGACAGCTATACAAAAAGAGAACTATAGGCCAATATCCCTAATGAACATAGATGCAAAAATTCTAAATAAAATACTAGAAAATCAAATTCAGCAATACAAATCACACACTGAAATCAACTGGCATTTATTCCTGGGCTTCAAGGTGGTTCATTATTCACAAATCAATCAATGTGATACATCACATCAATAAAAGAAAGGATAAGAATCAAAATTATTTCAGTAGAGAGCAAAACAGTGTTTGACAAAGCACGACATCCATTCCTGATAAAAACCATCAACAATGTAGGTTTAGAGGGAATATACCTCAACATAATAAAGGCTACCTATGTAAAACCCACAACTAACATCATCCTCATGGGGAATAAATGAGAGATTTTCCCCTAAGGTCAGGAACAAGAGAAGCATGTCCACTCTTTCCACTTTGTTTTTTTAATGGAAATCTTATTTTATTTAATTTTATTTTAGATATACAGAGAGAGAACATGAACAGAGGAGAGGGCAGAGGGAGAGGGAGAGAGAATCTCAAGCAGGCTGCATGATCAGGACCTGAGTCAAAATCAGGAGTCAAACACTCGATCGACTGAGGCCCCCAGGCACCAACACTCATCACTTTTATTCAACATAGTACTGGAAGTCGTAAAATCAAAAATCATACAACAGACATAAAGGCTTCCAAATAGTTAAGGAAGAAGTAAAACTTCCACTCTCTGTAGATGACATGATACTTTATACAGAAAAGCCAAATGAAACCCCAACAACTATTGTAACTGATAAACTCAGTCAAGTCACAGGGTACAAAATCAAATGTACAGAAATCTGTTGTATTTCTATATATCAATAACAAAGCTGCAGAAAGAGAAATTAAGAAAATACCACTTGCATTGCACCCAAAACGATCAGATACCTAGGAATAAACTTAACTAAAATGGTGAAAGACCTGTACTCTGAAAACTATAAAATACTGATGAAAGAAATTGAAGATGACATAAAGAAACGGAAAGACATTCCATGCTCATGCACTGGAATAACAAATACCGTTAAAATGTGTACAGTGCCCAAAGAAATACATACAATAAATGCAATCCTTGTCAAAATACCAACAGCATTTTTCACAGGACTAGAACAATCAATCCTAAAATTTGTATGGAACCATAGAAGGACCCAAATAGGCAAAGTAATCTTGAAAAAGAATAGGAAAGCTAGAGGGATCACAATTCCTGACCTCAAGTTATATTACAAATTTGTAGTGATCAAGATAGTATGGTACTGGCACAAAAACAGATACATAGGTCAATAGAACATAACAGAAAATCCATAAATACCCCCACAATTATATGGTCAATTAATCTTCAACAAAGCAGGAAAGAACATCCATGGGAAAAGTACAGTCTTTTCAACAAGTGGTGTTGGGAAAACTAGACAGCAACATACAAAAGAATGAAACTGGACCACTTTCTTATACCATATAGAAAAATAAACTCAAAATGGATTAAAGACCTAAATGTGAGACAGGATACCATACAAATCTTAGAAGAGAAAACCTCTTTGACATTGGCCATGGCAACCTCTTTCTAAATATGTCTTCTGAGGCAAGTGAAATAAAATAAAAATATTGAGACTACAGCAAAATAAAAAGTTTCTGCACAGTAAAGGAAACAATCAATAAAACTAATAAGCAATATATGGAATGGGAAAAGATATTTGCAAATTATATACCTGGTAAAGTGTTAGCACCAGCATATATAAAATATATAAACTCAAAACCCAATAAACAAATAATCCAATTAAAAATTGGCAGAAGACATGAACAGACATTTCTCCAAAGAAGACCTACAGATGGCCAACAGACACATGAAAGATACTCATCATTACTTATCATCAGGTAAGTGCAAAACACAACTATAATGAGATATCACCTCACATCTGTCAGAATAGCTTAAATCAATAACACAAGAAACAATAGGTTTTGCTGAGAATGTGGAAAAAAAGAAACCCTTGTGCACTGATGATATAAATGCAAACTGGTGCATCCATTGTGGAAACCATTATGCAAGTGCTTCAAATTTTAAAATAAAATCCAGGAATTGCACTATTGGGTACTTACTCAAAGACAACAAGAACACTAATTCGAAGTGATATATACAACCATATGATTATAGTAGCATTATTTACTATAGTCAAGATATGATGGGGCGCCTGGGTGGTGCAGTCGGTTAAGCGTCCGACTTCAGCCAGGTCACGATCTCGCGGTCCGGGAGTTCGAGCCCCGCGTCGGGCTCTGGGCTGATGGCTCAGAGCCTGGAGCCTGTTTCCGATTCTGTGTCTCCCTCTCTCTCTGCCGCTCCCCCGTTCATGCTCTGTCTCTCTCTGTCCCAAAAATAAATAAACGTTGAAAAAAAAAAGATATGAAAGCTGCCAAAATATTGATCAGTTGAGGATTGGAGAAAGAAAATGTGGTGTATATATACAATGGAATATTAGCCATAAAAAGAATGAAATCTTGCCATTAGTAATGACATGGATGGAGCTAGAGTATTATGCTAAGCAAAATAAGTTAGTCAGAAAAAGGCAAGTATATGATTTCACTCATAGGCAGAATTTAAGAAAAAAAAAGCAAATAGGCAGAGGCAGAAAATACAAGAGAGATAAAGGGACAAATCAAGAAAAACATTCTTGTATCAGAGGGGAGGGTGGTGGCAGGATGGCTTAAATAGTTGATAGGGATTAAGAACCCAAATAGTCAAAGTACTCTTGAAAAAGATTGTGTGATGAACACAGGTGATATATGGAAGTTTCAATTGCTTATTGTACACCTGCAACTAATATAACACTGTAAGTGAACCAACTGGAATTAAAGAAAACACTTAAAAATAATTAAAAAATGAAACTACTCTCTGTGTGTATATATGTTACTGGTTGTTCATGTTCATATGTAATATATATATACATGAATATATATTCATATATATATATGAATATGTACTATATATATGAATATGATTGGATAAAATTTTCCACTCCGGCACCTGAGTAGACTGTATATTAGAAAAGGCTGCTTTGGGATATATTGAATATTTTAGTGTTTGAAAACTTATCTCTTGAGAATTATTTCAGTACCTGGAAATAATTTCCAAATATAACTAATATGAAGTGGCATCATTCTTGCCCTCTCTATAACTTTCAAGGATTCTGAGTTGATGTGAAAATGTTTACATTTTGTTACTGAATCTAATTCACATCAGGGAAATGAGATAAATGATTCAATTATTGAAACACAGTGTGATGATGTCAGATACTATTGCAACTTATTGATTTAGTAAGCATTTTTTTCCTCATGAGAATCTGGTACAAGTTACCCCATAGCTGTAAGAGATCTGATAAAAAGGGGGGGGGGAGGACCAAGGATGACCCCAGCATACCAACTGCTGTCTTCCTCTTTCTATATGCTCTAAAATATCATTATGTTGAAATGCAAAGAGCTAGAGAAAACACTTAGAATAAAGCAGGATTCAGGTTTACAAACCTGACTGATTTTTGGCAGGTTTATCACTTTATAATTGAATTGTTTATTTTTTGTTTGCTACAATGACTTATTTAGATCAACTGTTGTGGGATCTATATATTCTTCAACCAAGGGAGAAAAATACAATTGCATATGACCTAATTGAAGTGTGGCTTTTAATGGGTTATAATGATCAAATTTTTACATTGAGTATCAGTGACGTATCTAGCAGTAGCTGACTTCAAGGTCATGTTCTCTTTTAAAGCCATTTTTCACACCCATTCTTGCAACAATCCTGAGGCAAGCAAGGATCACTGTCTGCATTTTACAGATGGGCGGGAACTAGAGCACAGCTCATTTATTTTTTGCCCTTTCCCCTAGACAAATAGAGAAAAACTTTGGTGACTTATGTCAGTTACTTCAGTAATGTAAAGATAGGCTTACTATAATTTGACTACAAAATATAGAGAGCATCATAGGATATTTATAAAAAACTTAGGAACTCAGAACATTTACCTTTTGATTTCAATTAACACCATATGAGTTCTCTAAGCATGGACTGATAATACAATAAAATGGTGAGCATTTACTTTTACAAGTAAAAGTACACTTACTAGAGACAAAGGTTCTAAACGTTTTGTATTTAGATCTTCTTTCCTAATAATGAAATAAAAATAGAAGAGTTCCAGTGTTGTACATATATGGATCCTGAATTTATGACTGCCAGATTTAATTCAATTCAAGAAAATTATCTATTATATATATGACAAGAACTTGCAATCTATTGGGGAAAAGTAGATAATTCAAGTATACATAAACTAAAATGTCAAAGAGAACATAAATGCCTAAATGTGGTTAAGGTTATGACGCCTGGGTGGCTCAGCCAGTTGTGTCCGACTTCAGCTCAGGCCATGAACTCACAGTCTGTGAGTTCGAGTCCCGCATCAGGCTCTGTGCTGGCAGCTCAGAGCCTGGAACCTGCTTCAGATTCTGTGTCTCCCTCTCTCTCTGCCCCTCCCCTGCTCATGCTCTGTCTCTGTCTCAAAAATAAATAAAAACATTTAAAAAATTAAGAAATGTCCTATCCAATAAGGTAAGTAAAGTGAATAAAGAGGGAATTGTAAAAGAGGTGATATTTGGATACAGCCTTGACAAAAAGACAAGTAGAATAGTAACTAAAAGAAGAAGGGGATTCCGGTAAAATGTATTAAGTCATACAAAGGCTTGGAGATAAAATAAAAGGTCTAACATATATTTGGGGGAATACTAAGAATCCAGTTCATTTGAGATACAGTGTACTTTTAAAAGTGTGGGAGGAGGGGCGCCTGGGTGGCGCAGTCGGTTAAGCGTCCGACTTCAGCCAGGTCACGATCTCGCGGTCTGTGAGTTCGAGCCCCGCGTCGGGCTCTGGGCTGATGGCTCAGAGCCTGGAGCCTGTTTCCGATTCTGTGTCTCCCTCTCTCTCTGCCCCTCGCCCGTTCATGCTCTGTCTCTCTCTGTCCCAAAAATAAATAAACGTTGAAAAAAATTTTTTTTTTTAAAATAAAAGTGTGGGAGGAGAGGAGGATAGAAAATCAGAGTGAAGCCATATTGAGAGGGCGTTGAAATCTAAGTGGAGGAGTTTAATAAGGAACTGCTGGACAGTTATAAATCACTGAAGATTTCTGAGCAAGGAAAAGGACATGATCAGAGATGAACTTGAAGGAAATGAATCTTATATCTTTGTGTAGAACATATGGCAGAACACAGTGTGAAGAACTGGGAGACTATTGCAGTAGCTGACCTGAGAGATGAAAATGACATGAGCTGAGATAGTGGCACAAAACAGGTATAAGACACTGCAGATAAAAAACCTAAATAGTATATGATTGGGGGTATCTGGATGGCTCAGTTGGTTGAGCTGAGCATCTGACTCTTGATATTGGCTCAGGTCATGACCTCACAGTTAATGATATTGAACCCTGTGTCAGCCTCTGCGATCACATAACACAGCCTGCTTGGGATTCTCTCTCTCTCTCTCAAAATTAATAATAATATTAATAATAAAAGAATATCTGATTGGATGGCAATGACAGAGGTTGAGATTTGGATAGGGGTACATACGAAAAGAGAATGGCAATATTTGCAGGCTCAAAGAGTGTGAAACCAGTAACAGAAATAGGGAAGCTTGGCAAAGGATGTTGTTTTGAGATAAAGGTGATCAGTTTGAAGGGAACTTTGGGAGCCTTATACTTTACTAGGTCTGAGAGAATTTACTCCAAAGAATAGACAAATTTCATTCCAACAGAGGAATAAGCACTTAATAGTGGTGACAATAGGAGGGTTATAAATGAAGTCAAAAATCCTTGTTTTGTTAACTTGTAACTGCTGTGAAGATAAGGCTTCTAACTGGAAACACTGACCTAAGGTATAGAGACAAGATAAAAATAGCAGGTCAAACAGAGTCTAAAATAGTTTCAGAAGGAAATGTGATGCAGGAAGAAAATTTCCAAACAGGGTAATAAAGATGAATTCTTTATTTGGGTCAGTTAGGCAATTAATAGTGTTTAATGAATAGTTTGCTATTAGGAACTTAGGTTTTAAAACAGGGGTTAGCAAATTATGGCTGGCAGGTACAGCCCATCACCTGTTTTTGTATGGCTTGCCAGTCAAGCATGTGTTTCACATTTTTAGTTGAAAATCAAAAGGGAGCAAATTCATAAGATATGAAAATAATATGGAGCTAAGATGAAAGTGTAGTAGGACCCTAGGCTTGTCTTGTCCCGTGAACACAGCTATATAACTACCAAATCATTCTGAATACCCAAGAAATTGACCTGAAGAAGGACAGAACAAACTGTACAACTACAGGGAGAGAAGAGGCCACATAAAGGAA
Organism: Herpailurus yagouaroundi; assembly: GCF_014898765.1. Classification (NCBI taxonomy): domain Eukaryota; kingdom Metazoa; phylum Chordata; class Mammalia; order Carnivora; family Felidae; genus Herpailurus; species Herpailurus yagouaroundi. Next base: position 5,689,458 of record NW_024420424.1, on the reverse strand, counting down.
GGTGGGAAGTGTGGAGACATGGTTTGGGGGAGAAAGGGATCATAGATGCTGCCGAGAGGAGGGAGCCCTGGTCATGGAGAACAGTGAAAGAGAGTAGAGCACACAGGGATGTGCACAATGAGAAAACTTCCACAAAGACATTGGCTGGGAAAATAAGAGGTGCAGAGTTTCATAATTTTTTTCAACCAGCTGGGATCAAACACTGGAGTTTTAGAGGTCAGTGGGCTTAGGTGGGATAGAGACCTGAGGGAGCTGCCCTACTCCTGAAGAGAAGGAAACACACCATTTCCTTCCCCCATACCTAAGCATAGGTGCAGAGATAGCTGCTGAGGCTAACATAGAAACTAGCTCTGTAGCCTGCCTTGCTCCAAATCCCACAACCCTGGGTTCAAACCTGTATCCATTCCAGCATGGCAAGACCCTCCCTCAAAGACCAGTACAACCAGTCCAGTAATTGCACTACTAGGTATTTACCTGACACACCAGATCCCTGAAAATTGGAGTTTTAATAGTCAGGAGTTTTGGCTGGGATAGAGCCCACAGTGCACTGCAATGCTCCAGGGAGGCAAGCAACCCAGAGACAGACAGCATGAAAACAGTGATCTGAAAAGTGCCTGGACCAAACGAGGGGAAATTATTTGCTCTTCTGGGAGTTCTGTCCTGAGAGCAGCAAGCACAGACTCACCTCTCCAGGGACAAAGAAGTGGGCTGGCATCATATCCCTATGCAGCGCCTGAACATACATCAATTTCAATAAAGAGCAAACTAAAAGGCAACATATGGAATGGGAGAATATATTTGCAAATGAAATATCTGATATAGGATTAGTATCAAAAATATATAAAGAACTTATAAAACTCAACACCCCAAAAATAATCCAGTTAGAAAATGGGCAGAAGATACGAATAGACTTTTTTTTTTTTCAAATAATACAAACAGATGCCTAAGAGACACATGAAAAGGTGCTCAACATCACTTATAATCAGGGAAATACAAATCATAACAACAATTAAATATCACCTCACACCTGTCAGAATGCCTACAATTAACAACACAAGAACCAATAGGCATTGGTGAAGATGAGGATAAAGGGAAACACTCTTACACTCTTGGTGGGATTTCAAACTGATGCAGTCATTCTGGAAAAGAGTATGGAGGCTCCACAAAGGTTAAAAATAGAACTATCTTGTGATCCAGTAATTGCACTACTAGGCATTTACCCAAAAGATAAAAAAAAAAATATTCAGGGGATACATGCACCTGTTGTTTATAGCAGCATTATCAAAAATAGCCAAATTATGGAAAGAACCAAAATGCCCATTGACTAATGAATGGATAAAGAAGATGTGTTACATATATACAATGGAACATTACTCAGTCAGAAAAAATGAAATTTTGCCATTTCCAATGATGTGGATGGAGCTAGAGTGTATTATGCTAAGTGAAATAAGTCAGTCAGTGAAAGACAAATACCATATGATTTCTCTCATATGTGGAATTAAAAAAAAACAGGTGAACATATTGAAAGCCATAGAGAGGCAAATCAAGAAACAGACTCTTAACTATACAGAAAAAACTGATGGTTGCTGTAGGGAAGGTGGGCAGGGGGATGGGTTAAATAGGTGATGGGTACCAAGGAGGACACTTTTGATGAGCACTGGCTGTTGTATGTAAGTGATGAATCACTAAATTCTACACCTGAAACTAATATTACATTGTACGCTAACTCACTGGAATTTAAATATAAACTTGGAGGAAAAAAAAAGACATGAAAATGATATAACATGCACATTTGTGTTAATAACTAAAGTTTTATTAAATACAGCTATGTGCTTATTTTTAGATATCGTCTATGACTGTGTTTGTGCTACAAAGACAGAGCCAAAGAGTTGTGAATGACACCATGTGATCTGCAAATCAGAGTATTTACTATCTGTCCCTTTAAAAAAATTAATGTTTATTCATTTTTGAGAGAGGCAGAGACAGAATGCGAGTGGGTTAGGGGCAGGGAGAGAGGGAGACACAGAATTTGAAGCAGGCTCCAGGCTCTGAGCTGTCAGTACAGAGCCCAACACGGGGCTCGAACTCACAAGCCCTGAGATCATGACCTGAGCTGAAGTCGGATGCTCAGCCGACTGAGCCACCCAGGCGCTCCTACTATCTGTCCCTTTAAGAAACATTTGCTAAGCTGGTATTTAAGAATCACTCTTATGTGACTGGTACAGAGGGTAATCAATTAATGTTTCACTGAATGTTGATTTGGGAACTGTCTTCACAGCTTATACTCCCCTTCCCACAAGCTAACACTGTGGCCTACAGAATGATGTGTCCTGAATACACACACACACACACACACACACACACACACACACACATATATATTCGCACATACATATATTCACATACATATATTTACGTACATACACACACATACATACACATGTATATATGAATTCCTGTTACAAGCCTATGAGTCTGTTTTGTGCAACTCTAGACATTCCAAACATTACTGGCACTTTCTGCCCATTTCCGTGGGCACTGGCAGTGCAACATCATACCCTTCGTTCAGAGTGGCCTCCATTCTCCATTCTACCTCCCTGGCCAATCATTTTATTTCAACTTCTTTATCCATGTTCCCTATAACTACACTATCCCAGGTAATGAAGCAAAATCAGTTTCTATTGTCAATTTTGTTTCCCTGGCTGCATTAAGCTATTGCAAAGGAAGGAAAATCCCTTCCTTTCCCATTTTTGTTGGAAAATAGACTCAAAGATTAAGTGGGTTCAAAACTCCCAGCAGAAGTGGATTATGCCTGCAAACAGTTAAATGGAGCTCTTCTTTTACTCCACAAAAACTGTGCCAAAACAGTTTATCTCTTTATGGTGGCATTGGCTTGTAATATATTATATGATATTAAAACTTCTCCATGTGGGCCACATTTGGAGAATGTAACATTAAACATAATATACATATAAATATAAATAAATAGTAAAATATAAATAATAATAATAATAATAATAATAAATCCTGAGGGTGAGGATGAGATCCTTCTATTTTCATGATAAAAAAAATTTTATACTCAACTATCATAAAGTATTCTTTGGAATACTCAATGTATCAGGACTCACAATAATTCTATTTTCTTATTGCAAAGTGATATACAGTAAAATCTTGGTTTGTGAGCATAATTAATTCCTGAAACATGCTTGTAATCCAAAGCACTTGTATATCAAAGCAAATTTCCCAGTAGGAAATAATGGAAACTCAAATGATTCATTCCACAACCCAAGAATATTCATATAAAAATTGCTATACTGTAATATAATATAAAATAATAAATAAAATACAAAATATAAAGAAAAATAAATTACCCTGCACTTACCTTTGAAAACCTCTGTGGCTGGTGTGAGGGAGACAAGAGAGAGAAGAGTTATTGTGTAGGATGACATTCACTATCACCAACGAATCACTGCTATCTATAGGTTCAATGGAATCTTTTTTTTTAATCCTTATTTATTTTTGGGAGAGAGAAAGAAAGAGAGACAGAGTGCAAGTAGGGGAGGAACAGAGAGAGAGGGAGACACAGAACCTGAAGCAGGCTCCAGGCTCCAAGCTGTCAGCACAGAGCCCGATGTGGGGCTCAGACTCACAAACCACGAGATCATGACCTGAGCCAAGGACGGACGCTTAACGGACTGAGCCACCCAGGCACTCCTCAATGGAATCTTCTTTATAGTACAGTATTAATAAACTCTTGTCATATACTGTATTTAATGTAACTGGAAATAAGGCAGCAGAACAAAGGGTCTATATATGCAGAAAGACTGACCTACAATGAAGCAAAGCATTCCTAAGCTTACTCTTGTATGGGAAATCAAAGGATTGTCCATAGGTGCTTTGAAGTGACAAAAAATACACTAATGCCAGTTGTGGGCATCTCCCAACGTTCTGAAAATTTACTTATTTCTGCAGAACACCACAGCGTGATACTGAGCATCTGAACATGGGGGAAATCACCCACAATCCCTCAGTGAGAGAGAGAGTGAGAGAGAGAGAGAGAAGAACCATTGGCTCAGTTGTGATTATGTGACATTCAGCATCAGGTACTACTCATATTGCAAGACATTGCTTGCTTATCAAGTTAAAATTTATTACAAATGTTTGCTAATCTTGCAGAACACTTGCAGAACAAGTTACTTGCAATCCAAGGTTTTACTATATAGTAATGAGTGAAATAGATAAAGGAGATTGAGAAGTACAAACTTCCAGTTAAAACATAAACAAATCATGGAGATGAAAAGCACAGCATAGGAAATGTAGCCAATAATATTGCAATAACATTATACAGTGACAGATGGTGACTATACTCATCATGGTGAGCTTTGAGTAATGTGTAGAATTGTCAATTCAACATATTGTACACTTGAAACTAATATAACATTGTATGTTAATTACACTTCAATAAAAACTAAAGCAAGCACTATAGAAACTGACACAAAGTGTCAACTTGCTTCCCCAACATGCATATTTTAATAATATGCATTCAATGCTATAAATTTCTCCCTAAATACTCCTTTTTCTGCATCTTACAAATTATGATAAGTTGTATTTTCATTCTTATTTAGTTCAAAATATTTCTTTAAAATTTCTCTTGAGACAACTTTGATCTATGTGCTATTCAGAAGTGTGTTTAATCTCCAAGTATTTTTAGATTTTTCAGATGTACTTTTTTTATTGATTTGCTATTTATTTAGAACTGGAGCCAGGAGAGGGACAGAGGGAGAGGGAGAATCTTAAGTAGGCTCCACGCTCAGGTTGGACCCTGATGTGGGGCTCAATCCTACGATCCTGGGATCATAACCTGTGCTGAAATCAAGAGTTGGATGTTCAACTGACTGATCCACACAGACACCCTTTGATTTGTAATTTAACGTCATTGTGGTATAATAGTATACTTTGTATTACTTCAAATATTTTTTTTAATTTTTAACGTTTATTTACTTTTGAGAGAGGGAGAAAGAGAGACAGAGGCGTGAGTGGGGGAGGGGCAGAGAGAGGGAGACACAGAATCAGAAGGAGGCTCCAGGCTCTGACCTGTCAGCACAGAGTCTGATGCAGTGAAACCGGACGCCTAACTGACTGAGCCACCCAAGGGCCCCACATCAAGTCTTTTAAATTTAAAACATGTTTTTGGTCCAGAATATGGTAGTCCTGGTAAATGTTCCATATGAACTTCAAAATAATATGTTGCTGTTGTTGGATGAAGTATTCTATAAACCAATTTGATGCGGTTAATTGATGATGGTGTTCAGTTCAACTATGTCCTTACTAATTTTCTGCGTGCTAGTTATGTCAATTACTGATAGAGGGGTATTTAATCTTCAACTTTAACAACGGATTAATTTATATTTCCTTGCAATACTGTTAGTTTTTGCCTATTTTGACACTCTGTTGTTAAGCAAATATACACTAAGGATTGTTAAATCTTCTTGGAGAATTAATCCCGTAATCATTAGGTAGTACTTTTCTTTATCCCTGATATTTTTCCTTGCTCCAAAGTCTGCTTTGGATAAAATTAATATAACTATTCTAGCTTTCAGTGAATTAGTGTCTGCATGGTATATCTTTGACCATTCTTTTAATTTTAACTTATCTGTGCGTTTATATTCAAATGTGTTTCTTGTAGACAACACACAGTTGGGTCTTCTTTTATCTACTCTGACAGTCTCTGTCTTTTACTTGTATTTACACTATAGATTTTCAAAGTTATTATTGATATAGGAGAATTAATATCTACTATATTTGTCACTTCATTAATGTTTTCTATTATTTACATTTGTATTTTTCCCTACTATTTCTGTTTTTTCCAGCTTCTTTTTACATTTAAAAATTATTTAAAATTGTGATAAATACACTTAGCATATAGTTTACCATCTTAAACATTTAAGTGTACATTTCGTTGGCATTAAGCCAAAATTTTTGTGCAACCATCATCACAATCCATCTCCAGAATTCTTTTCATTTTGCAAAATTAAAACAATGTACACATTAAACAACTCCCAATTATCTCCTATCCCCACAACCTTGATGACTAATATTCTAATTCTGTCTCCATGAATTTGACTACTTTAGTTTACTCATATAATGTGGAATAATACAGTAATTGTCTTTTTTATACAGCTTTATTTCACTCAACATAACATCTTCAAGTTTCATTAATGTTGTAGTATGTGTCAGAAAATCCTTCATTTTTAAGGCTGAACAATATTTCACTGTATTTATATACTGTATTTTGTTTATTCATCTGTTGTTGGATGCTTGGGTTGCTTCCACATTTTGGCTATTGTAAATAGTTATGCTGTTTTTAATTCATTTAGGTGTATGTCCATAAGTGGAATTGCTAGATTTCATGGTAATTCTATTTTTTAATTTTTTGAGGAACTACCATACTCTTTTCCATAGAAGCTGAGCCATTTTATATTCCTACTAAGAGTACCCAAGTACTCCAATGTCTCCACATCTTCGCCAATACTTATTAGTAGCCATTCTAATGGATGTGAACTAGTATCTTTTTTTAATATGAAATTTATTGTCAAATTGGTTTCCATACAATACTCAGTGCTCATCCCAACAGGTGCCCTCCTCAATGCCCATCATCTACTTTCCCCTCCCTACCACCCCCCATCAACCCTCAGTTTATTCTCAGTTTTTAAGAGTCTCTTATGGTTTGCCTCCTTCCCTCTCTCATCAGGGAAATACAAGTGAACTAGTATCTTATCACAGAGCTTTGATTTGCATTTTCCCATGACCATTAATGTTGAACATCTATACATGTGCCTATCACTATTTGTATATTTTCTCTTGAGATAACGTTTATTCAGTCTTTAACCAATTTTTAAATTGTTTTGATTGCTTTTTGTGGTTAAGTTGTTGGAGTACATTATAAATTCTAGATATTAACCCTTTATCAAATATACACTATGCAAATATTTTCTTCCATATGGTAGGTTGCCTTTTCACTCGTTGATTTTTTTTTTTTTTTTTTTTACGGACAGAAATTTTAAAATTTGAAGGAGATCAATTTGTCTATTATTTGTTGTTTACTCTGGTTTTGGTATGATATACAATAAGTTATTCACAAATCGAATTTCATGAAGATTCATTTCTGTTTTCTTCTTCTACAAGCTTTTAGGTTTTAGCTCAGATATTTACGTCTTTAACCCATTTTGAGTTAATTTTTTGTATATGGTGTAAGTTGTCAAAATTTGTTCATTTGCTTATAGATACCTAGTTTTCCCAGCACCATTTCTTTTCCCAATTGTGTGGTCTTGACACCCCATCAAAAATCATTTTTTTATATAGCTCAAGGTTTGCTTTCAGGTCTCTATTTTATTCCAATGTTCTGTATGCCTGTGTTTATGCAAGTGTCACATTATTGTGTTTTTATTTCCCAACTTTATTAACATATAATTGACATATTACATTGTGTAAGTTTAAGATGTACAATATGATGATTTGGTACACATAAATATTATAAAATAATTAACACATAAAAATTGTCAACACATTTGTCATCTCTAATTGCCATTTTTTGTGGTGAGAATTTTTTTTTTTAACGTTTATTTATTTTTTTTTTGGGGGGGGGACAGAGAGAGACAGAGCATGAACGGGGGAGGGGGCAGAGAGAGAGGGAGACACAGAATCAGAAACAGGCTCCAGGCTCTGAGCCATCAGCCCAGAGCCCGACGCAGGGCTCGAACTCACGGACCGCGAGATCGTGACCTGGCTGAAGTCGGACGCTTAACCGACTGCGCCACCCAGGCACCCCTGTGGTGAGAATATTTAAGATCTACTCTTTTAGTGAATTTTAAGTATATAGAACACACTTCTGTTAACCAAAGTCATTATGCTATATATTAGATACCCCAGAAATTGTGCATCTTATAATTGGAAGGTTGTTTCCCTTGACCAATATCTTCTCATTTCCCCCACTCCCAAGCCCCTCATAACCACTATTCTAGTCTGTGTTTCTATAAGGTTGGCATTTTACATTCCAAATGTAAGTAAAATCATGCATTATTTGTCTTTCTCTAATTTCACTTAATATAATTCTAACAAGATCCATCCATGTTGTTTCAAATGGAAGAATTTCCTTTTGCGTTATAACTAAATAGTATTATATATATTTGCATTTTCTTTATCCATTCATGTACAGACACAGGTTGTTTCCATATCTTGGTTATTGTGAATAATGCTGCAACGAACATGGGAGTGCAGTAAAGGCTTCAATTCCTCCAGAAATATACCCAGAACTGGGGTTACTGAATCATATGAGAGTTTTATTTTTATTTTCTTTAAAAAAAACCTCCATACCATTTTCCATAGTTGTTGTGCCAATTTATATTCCCACAGTGCCAACAGTGCACAAGTGTTCCCTTTTCTCCATATTCTCACCAGCATTTGTAATCTTTTGTCTTTTTCATAGTAACCATGCTAACAGGTGTTAGGTGACATCTCATTGTGATTTTGATTTGCATTATTTGGTGATTAGTGATGCTGGCTATCTTTTTAGCTACTGGTTGACCATTGTATGTCTTCTTTGGAAAAATATCTGTTCAGTTCCTTTGCCTATTTTTAGATGATGACGATGATGATGATGATATTTGCTTTTCAGTTGTATGGGAGTTCTTTATATATTTTGGATATTGGCCCCATTTTTAATATATGGTTTGCAAATGTTTTCTCCCATTCTATAAGACACATTTAATTTTGTGTATTTGTTTTTTTTCTGTGCAGAAGATGTTTTGATATAGTCCAACTTATTCATTTTTACTTTTGTTGCTTGTGCTTTGGTGTCAAAATTGTTGTTAACAAAATCAATGTCAAGGAACTTTTTCTCTATTTTTTCTTCTAGAGGCTTTACATCTTCACATCTTTAATCTATTTTGAGTTAACTTTTGTGAGTGGTATAAGATAGGAGTCCAATTTCATTTATTCTGCATGTGAATATTCAGTTTTCCCCACAACATTTATTGAAGTGACTACCTTTTGCCATTCAGTATTCTTGGTTCACTTGTAAAATATTAGCTTACAGTATATGTACGAGCTAAATTTTGGTATCTTCATTTTGCTGGATTGGTCTTCATGTCTGTTTTTAAGCCAGTACCATTATCATTTTGATTACTATAGCTTTGTAATATAGTTTGAAATAAGAAAGTGTGATGCCTCCAGCTTTGTTTTTCTTTCTCAGAATCATTTTGGCTATTCAGGTTTTTGTTTGCTTAATTTCATGCGTGTTCTAGGATTCTTTTTTTTCTAGTTATGTGAAAAAATGCCTTTGGAATTTTGGTATGATTGAATTGAATCCATAGATGGCTATGAGTATTGTGGACATTTTAATAATATTAATTTTTCCAATTCATGAACATGGAATATTTCTATTAATTTGTAGCTTCAATTTCTTTTATCAATGTTTTATGGTTTTCAGTGTGCAGATATTTTACTTCCTTGGTTAAATTTATTTCTAAATGCTATTTTTTTAGTTTATTTATTTATTTTGGGAAAGAGATAGCACACAAGCAAGGGAAGGGCAGAGAGAGAGAGAGAGAGAGAGAGAGAGAGAGAGAGAATTCCAAGCAGGCTACACACTGTCAGCACAGAGCCTGATGCAGGGCTCAAATTCATGAACCGTGAGACCATGACCTGAGCCGAAATCAAGAGTTGGATGCTTAACTTGAACCACACAGGCACCTCTAAATATGCTATTGTTTTTGATGCTATGGTACATGGGATTGTTTCTCTATTTCTTTCTTATATAGTTAATTATTAATGTATAGAAATGTTACTGGTTTTTATATATTTTTATATCTCAAGTTGCTAAATTTGTTTATTAGTTATAACAGATTTTTGGTGGATTCTTCAGTATTTTCTAAATATATGACCATATAGTCTTCAAATAAAGACCATTTTACTTCTCCCTATCTGCTCTAGATGGTTTTATTTCTTTTTTTTTTCCTACTTGATCTGGCGAGACTTAAATTGCTTTGTTAAATAAAAGTGGTGGAAGTGGACACCTTTGTCTTGTTCTTGATATTACAGAAAATGTTTTCAAACTTTTATCATTGAGTCTGATGTTAGTCATGAGCTTTTTGTATATGACCTTTGCTATGTTTAGATATGTTTCTTCTTTACCAAATCTGTTGAGAGTATTTTATCAGGAAAATATATTGAATTTTGTGAAATGCTTTTTCTGTATCAATTGAGATGATCATATGATTTTTATCTTTTATTCTTTGAACGTGATAAATCATATTATTCATGTATGTATGTGAGCCATCCTTGTACCCAGGGATAAATCCAACTTGATCATTGTGTGTGATGCTTTCAATGTGCAATTGAATTCAGTTAATATTTTGTTGATAATTTTTGCATCTACATTATCACAATAATGCTGGGCTCATCAAAACTATTTTTCCAATGCTCTATTAAATTTTTTGCAAGAGTTTGGTACTGACATTAATTCATTTTTAAATGTTTTGCATAATTCACCAGATAAACCAGCTGTATCTGAGCTATTCTTTATTGAGAGGTTGTTGGTTAGTTCTTTGAAATCCTTTGTTGTTATTGATCTTGTCAGATTTTCTTTCTTCCTGATTCAACCTTGATTGTGTGTTTTTAGAAATTCATCCATTTTTTCTAGGTTTCCCAGTTTGTTGATACATAAGTTTTCATAGTCTATTTTGATCCACTGTTTTCTGTGATGAAGTGTAATGTTTCCTCTTTCATTTCTGATTTTGAATCTTCTCCACTATTTTTCCTTAGGTAGTCTAGCTAAATAGTTGTCAATTTTGTTTATCTTTTCAAGAAACCAGCTCTTTCAATTTTGTTGATAATTTCTATTGTTTTACTGGTCACTAATTCATTTATTTCTGCTATGATCATTGTTATTTCTTTCCTTCTCTTAACTTCAAGCTCTTTTTATAGTTACATAAGGTGTGTTGTCTATTTGAGATCACTCTTTTTTCTTAATGAGGTGTATATAAATTTCCCTCATAGAAGTGCTTTAGCTACATTCCATAAGTTTTTGTATGTTTGTGTTTTTGTTATAGTTGTTTGTTTCAAGGTATTTTTTATTTTAATTTGATTTTTTCTTTTTCTTTGACCCATTGGTTGTTCAGCAGTGTGTTGCTTAATTTCAAATAGTTGTGTATTTTTCAGTTTTCCTCCTGTTAGTAATTTCTAGTTTAATAACACTGTAGTCAAAAAAGACACTAGATGTAATTTCAAATTTTAAATTTGCTAAGACTTATTTTGTGACCTAATGTATAATCTCTCCTGGAGAATGTGTGCTTTAGAAGAATATTATTTTGAGTAATGTATAAAATTGTCAAATCAATATGCTGTACACACTTCATTAGAAAAAAAGTGATATGAATTCTACTGTTGTTGAATGGAAAGTTCTGTATATGTCTGTTAAGTTCATTTGTTGTAAATTACAGTTCAAACTCAATGTTTCCTTATTGATTTTCTGTTTAGAAAAATCTATATATTGTTGAAAATTCAGTATAAAGTCTTCTACTATTATTTTATTGTGTATTTCTCCTTTCAGTTCTATTAGTAGTTGCTTAATATATTAAGGTGCTTGGATGTTTGGTGCATATACATTTATAATATTTATATACTTTTGATGAATTTACTACTTTATCATTATATAATGACCTTCTTTGTCTCTTGTAACAGTTTTTCCCTTAAGGTATCTTTTTGTTCCTGTAAATATAGCTATTTCTGTTCTCTTTTGGTTTCTATTTGCATGAAATATCATTCTTCATCCCTTCACTTTCAGCCTATGTGTGTTCTCATACCTAAAGTGAGACTTTTGCGGTCAGAATATAATTGGGTCTTGTTCTATTCCCATTCAACCAGTTTATGGGTTTTTTTTAATGTTTTTATTTATTTTTGAGACAGAGACAGAGCATGAGCAGGGGAGAGGCAAAGAGAGAGGGAGACACAGAATGCGAAGCAGGCTCCGGGCTCCCAGCTGTCAGCATAGAGCCTGACATGGGGCTCGAACCCACGGACCACGAGATCATGACCTGAGCTGAAGTCGGACACTTAACCGACTGAGCCACCCAGGCGCTCCCAGTTTATGCTTTTTGACTGGAGAATTTGATCAATTCATTTTTAAAGTAATTATTTATAGGTAAAGACTTACAAATGTTATTAATATTTTTCTGATTGTTTTGTCATGTATTCCTTTGTTCCTCTCGCTGCTTTCTTTTTAAAATGATGATTTTTCATAGTGGTACATTTTAATTCCCTTCTCTTTTTTTGTGTGTATCTACTGTATGTATTTGTTTTGTGATTACCATAATATATATACAGTCTACTTTAAACTTACAACTACGCAACTTTAATCACATACAAAAACTAGCCTTTTATTTGCTACCCACATTTTTCTGTTTTTGAGGTTATAATTTACATTTTTACATTGTATATCTATTAACAAATTATTGTAACTATAGATACTTTTAATATTTTTGTCCCTTAAACTTTTTTTTATGTTTTAATTTTTTAAAATGTTTATTTATTTACTTTGAGAGAGACAGTGTACATACACACACACACAAACACACACACACACATGAATTAGATAGGGGCAGAGAGAGAGGGAGACAGAGAATCAAAAGCAGTCTCTATGCTGACAGCATAGAGCTCAATGCAGAGTTTGATCCCATGACCCTAAGATCATGACCTGAGCTGAAATCAAGAGTCCAATGCCCAAATGACTGAGCCACCCAGTCACCCCAGTCTTTTAACCTTTATACTAGAGTTAAGTGATCTACACATTACCATATTAATGTATTAGTGTACCCTAAATTTGACTATATACTTACCTCTACCAGGGTGGTTTTTATATTTTTATATGTTTATATGTTAGTAATTAACATTCATTAGTTTAAATTTGGAGAAAAATTTTTAGCATTTCTTGTTAGGTAGGTATATTGGTGAAAAACTCCCTCAGCTTGCTTTTTTTTTTTTTTTTTTTTTCACCTCGGAAAGTCTTTATCTCTCCTTCATTTATGTTCATTTCTGATGGTTAGAAACCTGGCAGTTTTGCCAGGTAAAGCATTCTTGGTTCCAAGTATTTTTTTGTTTGTTTGTTTGTTTGTTTGTTACAGGTCTTTAAATATATTATTCCACTGTCTTCTGGCCTGCAAGTTTTCTGTTGAGAAATCTATTTGTAGTTTTATGGGGGCTTTCTTGTGTATAAGGAATTTTTTTTTGCTGCTTTAAAACATTATTTTACCCCCTTATTTTTAGACAGTTGCATTCTTCCTCCCCTTATTTTTAGACAGTTGCATTATACCAAGTTTTCTGGAGAATATCTTTCTGGGTTAGAATTTTTTTTGACTGAGCTTTATAAATTTGGATGTCCAAATCTCTTTGGAGAGTTCTGAAGTTGTAAGCCTTATTTCTTTATATAAGTTTTCTGTCCACTTCTCCATTTCTTCTCCTTCTGGGACTCAATACATAGTTTTATGTTTTTCTTTTTATGGTATGCTATAATTCATTCAGGCTTTCTCCACATGAATTATTTTTCATTATTTTCGCTTCACTTTCTTATGGCTGGATAATTTCAGGTGTCCTGTCTTTAACTTCACAAATTTGTTCTTTCCCTTGATCCAGTCTGCTATTGTCACTTGTTATTGTATTTCCATTATATAGATTGTATTCTTTACCTCCAGAATTTCTAAAATTTATGATTTTATCTCTCTGTTAAACTTATTTTGTTCATGTACTGCCATCTCAATTTTTTCAACTATTTTGTGTTTTCTGGTAGCTCACTGATCTTCCTCAAAATAACCATTTTTTATTATTTATTGACCAAATCACTAATATCCATTTTTTGTGGTCAGTTACTAAAAAAATACTGTGTTTATTTGGTAGTATCATGTTTCCTAGTTTTTCATGTTCCTTTAAGTCTTGCATTGCTGTCTGCATTTGTAGGAGCAATCACCTTCTCCAGCCTCATGGTCTGCTTTGGAATAGTCATACTTTATTTCAGACTTGCTAGTGATTCTGGGACTTTCTCAGACCTTTCCAATAGATAAACTTGCTTAACACTTTTCCCTCTTGAGTAGGAATTCTTAATATTGTATGCCTTTTCCCATCCTAATACTAACCAGCGATGATCCTGTTTAGCTTCAAGATCAGATGAGATCAGTGCATTCAGGGTGGTATGACGATGTGGATGGAGCTAGGGAGTATTATTCTAAGCAAAATAAGTCAGTCAGAGAAAGGCAAATACCATAAGATTTCATTTATATGCAGAATTTAAGAACCAAAATAAACAATCACAGTGGGGGAAAAAGAGACAGGTAAAGAAAGAAATAGACTCATAACTATAGAGAACAAACTATAGAGAACAAATCAGAGGGGAGCAGATTCAGGGGATTGGTTAAATAGGTGATGGGGGTTGAGGAGTGCACTTGTGTTGTATCCAAGCACTGGTGTTGTATCCAAGTGTTGAATCACTAAATTGTACCCCTGAAACTAATATTACACTGTATGGGTAATTTAAATTAAACTGAAAAAAAAAAAATAAAGATTGTATGCCTTCACTCAACCATGCAAAACCAGGTTTGGTGTTGAAAGTTTCCCATTTTCTTTCCTTAGAGCAGTTCTAAATGATTGTTTCTCTGCTTTTTCTCAATCCTGCAGAATTGGACATGTTTCCTAAGCATGGTCTGCAGACACCAGCAAAACCTTGCTCTCCGTGCATTTGGGGGTAAACATAAGAAGTCAGTCATGTGGTGAGGTTCATGTGAGTGAGGAGCACAGAGCATCAGGAGTGCCCATAGGCCAGTTGGGGGATCTGTAGGTGAGGCATTCTGAACATCTAGTGAGCATGCTTCCTGATGGAGTTTGCAAACTGTTACTAGGATCCACATCCCTTTGATCTACTACATTGTGAGCACTCGCTGCTATTGTCTCAGCTGCTTATTCCACCCCATTTGTCTAGTTCATGGCTCAGTACTGTGGATGAATTTAGAAGAAATGGGCCTCTTTGGCAGCTTCCTGCACACCTGAGAGAGGTATGCACTCACTCCTATGCTCTAATGATTCCCTATGAAAGAAATCATGGGCCAATTTGTTCTTTATATTTATAGGTCTGTTTCTGCTTTTTCATTTGTTAATTTGTTTTATATTTTTAGACTCCACACACAATGAAATCATATATTATTCATCTTTGTATGACTTATTTCACATAGCATATTACTCTCTGTGCCCATCCAAGTTGTTGCAAATGGTAAGGTCTAATTTTTTATGGCTGAGCAACATTTCATTGTGTATATATATCACTTCTTTATCCATTCATCTATTGATAGACACTTAGGTTGCTTCCATATCTCAGCTATTGAAAATAATGCTAAAATAAACATAAGGGTACATATATCTTTTTGAATTAGTATTTTCCTTTGCTTTGGGAAAATACCCAGTAGTGGAATACTGGATCATATGGCATTCCTACTTAATTTTTTGAGGAACCTCCATACTGTTTTCCACGGTGGCTGCACCAGCTTGAATTTCCACCAATAGTTTATGAGTGCTCCTTTTTCACCTCATCGTTTTCTTTTCCAGGTTGACTTGTATTTTTTGTCTAATTGTTCTGGGTAAGTCTTCCTTTACAATATTAAAAAAAGTGACAAGGACTTCTCTAGTTTTAATTCAGCATTTTAAATAATTTTGGGGTACCTTGGGGGCACAATTAAGTGTCTGATTCTTGATTTTGGTTCAGGTCATGATCTCAGAGTTTGTGAGTTTGAACCCTGCATTGAACTTTGCTCTGACAGTGCTAAGCCTGCTTGGGATTCTCCCTCTGTCCCCTCTCTCTACCCCTACCCCACTTGCTCTTTCTCTCAAAATAAATAAACTTAAAAAATTAAAAAAAAAATAAATACATAATTTTATCTTCTCTGCTCTCTTAACATATCATTATACTTTTTGAAAAGTTTGGTTTAGTGGTTGTCCCAGAGTTTGCAGTGTATATTTACAACTAAGCCAAGTCATTTTCAGATACCACTTTACTGCTTCACAGGTAGTGCAAGTATTATATAACAGAATCATCACAATTTTCCCCTCCCATCTTATAATATTTCTGTCATTCATGTCACATTTATTGCTGTTACTTTTTTGAACAAACTGTTATTTGTCAGACCATTTAAGAAAATATAATAAAGATTTGTTTACTTTTGTCTATTCCTTTTCCAATGCCCTTCTTTCTTTATGTAGATCTGAGTTTCTGATCTATATCATTTTCCTTTTTTCTTAAGAATATTTAATATTCCTTGCTTGACAGTTATACTGGAAAAAAAAGGTCCCTTAATTTTCTTATTTTTGAGAAACTCTATTTCTCTTTCACTTTTGAAGAACAATTTCACTGAATAGAGAATTCTAGGTTAGTAGAGTTTTTTTCCTTTAAATAATTTAAATATTTCACTACCTTCTCTTGCTGCTTGCATGTATTCTGATGAAAATTTCAACTTAATTCAGATCTTTGTTCTTCTTATAGGTAAGGATTTTATCTCTCTGGCTTCTTTCAAAATTTTTTCTTTGTCTTTGATTTCCTGCAGTTTAAATATGATATGGATTAAATGTAAATTTTTTTGGTATTTTTCTTGCTTGATGTTCTTCCTAGCTCTGTGGTTTGATTTATGTCATTCATTTCGTTGAACTCTCGATAAGCATTTTAACTATTTTAGCTTAAATGTCTGGACAGTGGGCTTTCCAAGTGCTTCTCATTTTTCTCCCCCCTAGGTTTGATAGGAAGGCTAGAGAAGGCTAGAGTTGGATAATTCCCTTATCCCATGCTGGTTAGACTCTGGAATAATCCCAGTTGGTCAGATTCTGGTAAAATAGTTTCCCTTGATGGCAGGCCTTGTTAAGAAAATACTGCTTTGGGTATATTTAAAAATGGCTACTTTTCTTCTGCCACTGCTAGAAGCATGAGGGGATTTTTTTTTTGCAACCTCTCTTTAAGAACATGATAAGGTTCCTGATAGTAAAACACATTAAAGTCTGGAGGGCTTCTCTTAAGACTGGTTCCCACTTTCAGTGATTTTGCCTCTCAAGCTTCTCAATACTTGGTCTCGAACCATTTGTCAATTATACTTTAAAATTTCTTACTCTAGTACTGGCTTCAGTTATGGTTTCTGTTCGGATAATCTATGATTCTGTGTATATACCTGTGTGTCTCCAATTTTGAAGGTGGCTGTTTTCCCTGTCACTGTAATTCACTCATTAATTTAAGAAGAGTTATTTATTTTCAGTGTGTTCAGCCTTTTTGTTGTGAGGATGGGAGTGATGAACTCTAAGTTCCTTGAAAGCTGAACCAGAATACAGAAGTCCTATCATATTTTTACAATTTCTGGTTAAATATTGACTTGAATGAAATATGATTTATAATCTGGTGTAGTGGCAAGAAAAGATAGTAACTGAAGAAGATGAAAACGAAATGGATAATTTAGAGGAAGAGAATCAGAAGAAAGACAAAAAAAACAACCAATCCATTAAGTGATGCTTTCATATTCTGGCAGTCAGTTTACAAGTTACAACATTTGTCTTTGCATACAATTATCTTCTAAGTTGCCCAAACTTCTTTTCACCCATGTCAACTATTGTGTTTTAGATTATAACTCCTCTTCCAACCAAAAAATAATTGTTTATGGTGTAAATGGTACTGAGCTTGTAACAAATGAGGATAAAATATCACTGTTTTTCTTCCTTCACAGACACTATAAACATACTCTACTCCTGCCTGCTTGACACGCATTTTTTTCTTCTCTCTTAAAACATTTCACTCAACTTTGCTCTTAAGCTTTAAGCTGGTGTAAATAGGACTGGTGCTTCACGGGATGGATCCTCTTGGAATGTGGCATAAAAAGATAGAGGCTCTTGGGACCAATCACCCTGATTTGGGTTACACCTCTCTCTCTACTTTTTGTCTTTTTTAAAAAAACAACTTATTTGATTATAGTTGACACAGAACGTTACATTAGTTTTAGGCGTACAGCATAGAGAGATCATTGTTGACTCACAATGTTACACTAGTTGTAGGTGTACAGCATAGAGAATTGACAGGTCCTTCTGTTATGCTGTGCTCCCCTTAAGTGTAGCTACCATCTGTCATCATACAATGCTTTTGCAATATCAGTGACATATTCTTAATGCCGTGTCTTTCATTATTGTGAATTATTCTATGTTTTAATAGAATTTATTGTCAAACTGGCTTCCATACAACACCCAGTGCTCATCCCAACAAGTGCCCTCTTCAATACCCATCACCCAAGTCCCCTTCTTCCCCACTCCCCATCAACCCTCAGTTTGTTCTCTGTATTTAAGGGTCTTTTATGGTTTGCCTCCCTCCCTCTCTGTTTGTAACTTTTCCCCCCTTCCCTTTCCCCATGGTCTTCCATTAAATTTCTCAAGATCCACATATGAGTGAAAACATATGGTATCTGTTTTTCTCTGACTGACTTATTTCACTTAGCATAATACCCTCCAGTTCCATCCACGTTGCTGTAAATGGCCAGATTTCATTCTTTCTCATTGCCAACTAGTATTCCATTGTGTATATAAACCACATATTTTTTTATCCATTCATCAGTTGATGGGCATGTAGGCTCTTTTCATAATTTGGCTATTGTTGAAAGTGCTACTATAAACATTGGGGTACACTCCTGTATCACTTGGGAAAATTCTTAGAAGTGTTATTGCTGGGTCATAGGGTAATTCTATTTTTTTAAATTTTTTTGAAGAACCTCCACACTGTTTTCCAGTGTAGCTGCACCAGTTTGCATTCCCACCAACAGTGCAAGAGAGTTCCCATTTCTCCATATCCTCGCCAGCATCTATAATCTCCTGATTTGTTCATTTTAGCCACCCTGACTGGTGTGAAATGTTATCTCAGTGTGGCTTTGATTTGTATTGCCCTGATGATGAGTGACATTGAGCATCTTTTCATGTGTCTGTTGGCCATCTGGATATCTTCTTTGGAAAAGTGTCTATTTATGTCTTCTGCCAATTTCTTCACTGGATTATTTGTTTTTCAGGTTTGGAGTTTGAAATCAACCACAGGAAACAGTTTGGAAAACCTCCAAATGCATGGAGGTTAAATAATATCCTACTAAAGAGTAAATGGGTCAACCAGGCAATTAGAGAATAAATTTAAAAAATATATGAAAACAAATGAAAATGAAAACAACAGACCAAACCCTTTAGAATGCAGCAAAGACAGTCCTAAGAGGAAAATACATTGCAATCCAGGCCTATCTCAAGAAACAAGAAAAACCCCAAATGCAAAATCTAACAGCACACTTAAAGGAACTAGGAGCAGAACAGCAAAGAAACCCCAAACTCAGAAGAAGAGAAATAATAAAGATCAGAGCAGACATAAACAATATAGAATCTGAAAAAACAGTAGCACAGATCAATGAAACTAAGAGTTGTTTTTTTGAAAAAAAAAAATTGATAAACCTCCAGCCAGGCTTCTCAAAAAGAGAGAGAGAGAACCCAAATAGATAAAATCACAAATGAAATTGGATTTATTACACTTCTTTTATCTACCTACCTCACCTCCTAAATCCAATCACTTAATTCATAGCTCGTTACCATTTCATCCCTTCTACTCCTGCTACCATTCTCTTATTTCGTTTATTTATTGGGTGACACTTAACTTTTGGAAACAAATATCTACGTCTGCTTTCAGCCACCTGGCTCTTTCTTCTTAACATTATCTTTACATTTTTCCTTCTTTTATTCTTGCTTTCATTACCATTTTAATCTACCTAAAACATTGTTTTTATTATGTAATTTACATATTCAAACATTTTCAAAGGTTTTTAATATCAATTTCATATTTTTTTAAACTGGACTATAGTGGTTAAGGCTCAGAGTTTTAGTGACAGTCATGAGTCAAATATCACTCTACCATTTACTAACTGTGGGATTGGGGGGAAAGTAAACTTTGACCTTCCTGAGTCCCAATAGGAATAATAACATGTACCTCAGACACTGTAATAAGATTTGCATGAGGTATTTTTTTCATGTCTGACAAGTATAGTATCTGGCAAATGTAAATTTTCCCCCATTTATCTATTCAACTGTATATTTAATCTTTCTCCAATAAACTATTTTTATTTTCTACAGTTCTTCAGTGTTGCCATATTAAGTATAGATTTTCTGACATCTACAAGAGTACAATTTTTTTAAAGTTTATTAAATGAAATTTGAAATTTAAATAAAATAAAGCATCATTATGAAAATCAATAATCTTTGTACAATGCAGTGAATGACATTTTGGTGATATTACAATTTGTGGCTTTTCATTTCTGGATCAACAGAAGTTTACTGTAAATACTAGTCATGAAGGTGCTGGATGAGGTTTGATTTCAGAGGAAATGGGTTAAGTAAATGCTTCAGAAATGAAAAAAAAATTGAAGATAATAAAGTTATGAGAAAATTTCGGAAATCTTGTTTGGTTTCTTTAGGATAAAAACTAAGGCTTTTATTCACCTGCTTGCTTATTCAGAAAGCCACATCTAACACATACATGCTACCACTATGTTCCGGGAGTTGTGCATTCCAACTCTCTAAGAAACAAAGAACATTAATGCCACTTCCTGCACACATAGTTGAAAAAATTTCCTTAAAAGGAGGCCTCAGAGTGCCTGTGTGGCTCAGTGAGTTGAACATCAGACTCTTGATTTTGGCTTGGGTCATGATCTCACGGTTCGTGAATTTGAGCCCCACATTGCATGATGCACTGACAGCACATCTGCTTGGGATTCTTTGTCTCTGTCTCTGTCTCTTTCTCTTTCTCCCTATCTCTCAAAAATAAATAAACTTTAAAAAAGAGGCCTCAAAGGCAAGTCCTCTGACACTTATATTCTTCCATTAATATTTTCACTTCTTAGACCTTAAATGTCGCTTATTGGATTTTGCCTACATCCTTCCATTCCTCACTCCACTGATTCAGAAATATCTACTTGTTAAACTTTATGTAAAACCTTATGCATGGAGTGTGTGTGTTGTTAACTATTTCTGATTTCTTGTTTTATATCATGGCTATTTCTACCAAAATCTCCTGATCATTCCTCTGGTCACTATGCCTGTATTCATTTTTCTTATCTGGATTGACATATTCTTATTTCAGGACATACTTTGGCTTCTCTGGAGTAACTTGTATTGATATTTTAGTATATGGGTTAATGTCCTTCACTTTACTCCTTGTTCTAGTAAAGATTATTTAGGACTTGTATTAATTAACATTGCTTAGAAACATGTATCACTAAAGATAGAGAAAAATGGTTAATGATAGTGTTTCTGTTGCATGAAGTCTAGGGGTTGTTTTGCACCATGACACAAATTTAAATTTTTTAGAGAAAATTCCCCTCTTTATTGGGTAAAAAACATCAACTCTTTCTCTTTCTCTCCAGCAAATAGCAATATAATGGATTACTTCCTTCTGGATGTTCTGCTTCTCAGAAGCCAAAGATTTGTACTATTTTCCCTATTAAAAAGTCACTCATTTTTGCAGACACTGAGGTCCTTAAGACAGTATATTGTTAAAAATGAATCAAAAAATGCTTCCATGGGTCCAAGAGAGATTAATATTATGTTTGCCATAAGTTTCTGCAATGAATAGTTTGCATCCAAGTGGGTATTAGAAACCATACTTTGCCATTCAACATATGTCTTACAAATAGAAGATAAAGATATTATTACAACCTATGTAGCATTTTGCTTGTGTTTTAGCAAGCACATGAATCTGGTCTTACATTAAAATGATTTCTGTATTTTGCTTATTCGCTCAAATGGAGAGAAAGGACTGTGTATTATATGTTGATCTCTTGGTCTTTCTCATGCCTATGTATGGTGCATTGCACTTAACATATACTTAATACATTTGTTGCATGAAATTGATCATACAGAGAAAGTTAAAGGAGATAATGGATATCACAATCAACTCTTGCAGAGATCAAACACCATGATAATTGAAGAAGGCCCCTGGTTTTTATATGCTTCATTAATAGCATTTATTGAACCCCTACTATGTAAAATGTTCTGATCTATCTGATGAGTTTCAAGGAGGTGTAGCATATATCATCTACTAAATATAATGGCATATTGTACTAGAGATATAGCCAAATCTGGAGGAATTACACATGGGTGCATATGCTTATTTTGGCTCTTATTAGTATCTACTAAGTATTAGACACTAAGATATGGGAGTGGGTAGAAGAAAAACTTATTTTATCACTGAAACCTACCTTCACCCTGTCCTTATCTTTACAAAAATGAGTAAGACTCACCTCACAAGTTTCTTTTGATTAAGTAATTTATAATATTAGTTGAATCCAATTAAAATATCAAGGCCAATATATTAATAATATGTTGAGCAAGACTGCAGATTGTGGAAATACACACTGAGTTGAAAATTAATGCAAATAATTTCTAAATGATTAAGTAAATTGAACTGATCAATTTCTAAAAATCATGAAGAAAGTTGATTATCTCATCTACCATTTTATTAGTTTTAATTAGTTAATTGTTTAATTAATATCCAAATTAGTTAATATATGGTGCAATGATTTCAGGAGTAGAGCCCAGTGATTCATCCTCTACATATGACACCCAGTGCTGATCCCAAGTGTCTTTCTTAATGCCCCTTTCCCATTTAGCCCATTCTCCCACTCACAACCCCTCCAGCAACCCTCAGTTTGTTCTCTATATTTAAGTGTCTCTTATGTTTTGTTCCACTCCATTTTTATACTATTTTTGCTTCCTTTTCCCTATGTTCATCTGTTTTGTATCTTACATTCCACATATGAATGAAGTCATATGATATTTGTCTGTCTCTAATTTCACTTAACATAATACAGTCTAGTTCAATCCACGTTTTTGTAAATGGCAAGATTTTGTTCTTTTTATTGCCAAGTAATACTCCATTGTGTGTGTGATTGTGTGTGTGTGTGTGTGTGTGTGTGTGTGCGTGTATGTCACATCTTCTTTATCCGTTAATCTGCTGATGGACATTTGGGCTCTTTCCATACCTTGGCTATTGTCAATAACATTGCTATAAACATTGTGGTTCATGTGCTCGTTCAAAACAGCACACCTGTATCCTTTGGATAAATACCTATTAGTGCAATTGCTGGGCCATAGGGTAGTTCTATTTTTAATTTTTTGAGGAACCTCCATATTGTTTGCCAGAGTGGCTGCACCAGTTTGCATTCCCACCAGCAGTGCAAAAGGGTTCCTCTTTCTCTGTATCCTCATCAATATCTGTCGTTGCCTAAGTTGTTGATTTTAGCCATTCTGACTGGTGTGAGTGGTATCTCATTTTGGTTTTGATTTGTATTTCCCTGATGATGAGTGATGTTGAGCATTTTTTCATGTGTCTGTTAGCCATCCGGATGTCTTCTTTGGAAGAGTGTCCATTCATGTCTTTTGCACATTACTTCATTGGGTTATTTGGCTTCTGGGTGTTGAGTTTGATAAGTTTTTTATAGATTTTGGATACTAACCATTTATCGGATATGTCACTTGCAAATATCTTCTCCCATTCTGGCCATTGCCTTTTAGCTTTGCTGATTGTTTCCTTCACCATGCAGAAGGTTTTTATCTTCATGAGGTCCCAATAGTTCATTTTTGCTTTTGTTTCCCTTGCCTCCAGAGACACGTTGAGTAAGAAGTTGCTGCAGTCTAGGTCAAAGAGATTTTTTCCTGCTTTCTCCTCTAGGATTTTAATGACTTCCTGTCTTACATTTAAGTCTTTCATCCATTTTGAGTTTATTTTTGTGTATGGTGTAAGAAAGTGGTCCAGGTTCATTTTTCTGCATGTTGCTCTCCAGTTTTCCCTACACAACTCGCTGAAGAGACTGTTTTTATTTCATTAGATATTCTTTCCTTCTTTGTCAAAAATTAGTTGACCATACATTTGTGGGTCTATTTCTGGGTTTTCTATTCTATTCCATTTATCTATGTGTCTATTTTTGTGCCAGTACCATACTGTATTGATGATTACAGCTTTGTAAAACATCTTGAAGTCCAGAATTTTGATACCTCCAGCTTTGGTTTTATTTTTCAGGCTTGGTTTGGATATCTGGAGTCCTTTCTGCTTGCAAACAAATTTTAGGATTGTTCTATCTCTCTGAAGAATGCTGTTGTTATTTTTATAGGGATTGCATTGAATATGTAGATTGCTGTGGGTAGTATCAACATTTTAATAATATTTGTTCTTGCAATCCATGAGCATGGAATGTTTTTCCTTTATTTGTGCATCTTCTTCAATTTCTTTCATAAGCTTTCTATAGTTTTCAGTGTATAGATTTTTCAACACTTTGGTTAGGTTTATTTCTAGGTATTTTATGGTTTTTGGTGTAATTGTGAATTGGCTTGCAGTTTGGACCCTTAGAAAAATCTATCTTCAATACCCCAGACTCTGGTAACTAGCATTCTATTCTTTTTATGATTTTATTAAAAATATCCCACATATAAGTGGTATTAGTCAGTATCTATATTTTTCTATCTGGAAATGTAAGTTGGTTCAGTGTCTATGGAACACAGTAGGGAGGCTTTTCAAAAAGTTCAAAATAGAAATACTATGTGATCTAACATTTCCACATCTGGATATATATCCAATGGAAGTGAAAACAAGATATCAAGGAAATATATGCATTCACATATTTATTCCGACATTATTCACAATAACCAAGATATAAAAACACGTTGTGTCCACAAATGGATGATGGGATGGAGAAATTTATTTATATGATGTAATATTCAGCTGCAAGAAAAAAGGAATTCCTGCCATTTGTGACAACATGAATGCATTTTAAGGGCATTATACTAAATTTTAGCTTTTATTAGTATTATTATCATTATCATTATTGCTTTTAATATAATCAATGGACACTTGGCCAATGGAATTAGGCATTTTAAAGCATCTACTGAATAATTCTGTGAAAAAACATGCTAGATAAAGATTTAGACTTTGTCTTGACCCTCAGTTTTAGTAAAAGAACAACTATATACATAAATAATTACAATACAGTATGAGAAAGTCATCAATTACATGTTGCAGGCATGTAGAGAGTAAGCAAGTAAGTTCCTGTAAATATTAAAATAATGATACTAAACCTCATTGGTTTAATTTATGAACTAGATTTAATAATATATGTAAAACATTTGGCACATATTAGGTGATTAATACGTTTTAGAAATAAGGTAGATAACATATATTAATAAAAATATTGTGAGGTCTGGGGTTCCCAGACATTTGGTCAAACATTATTCTGACTGTATCTGTAAATACTGCTGGATGAGATTAACATTTGAATTGGTAGGTTGAGTAAAGAAGACTGCCCTCCTGAATGTAAGTGGGCCACATCCAATTAGGTGAAGACCTGAATACAACCATAAGACTGTTTATCCTGTGAGTTAGAGGTAGCTCCTCCTGCCAGACTGCCTTCAACTAGCAAATTATTGCTTCTTTGGACATGAGTTGAAACATGAGCTTTTCTTGGTCTTGAGCCTGACAGCCTTCAATCTGGAACTACAGCATCTCTCCTGGGTCTCCAGTTTTTCAACTCTAGATTTTGAGAATTGACAGTCTCCATAATCATGTGAAATAGCTCCTTATAAATAAATATTTCCTATTCATTTTTTCCCTCTGGAGAAACATGACTAATACACATGTGACATATAATATAACCAGAGATAATGTTGATATGTCTGAAGCATAGGATACATTATTTGGGTGTGAGATGGTGTGTCAGAGAACAGTTATCTGAAGATTAGGACTACTGAAAACTGTTTGGAATGATTTTGGTTTATTATATATATATGTAAGATTTCTCACATTTTAGGTAGTAGAGGTAGTAAAAGGAGAGGCAGATGATAGTATGATAGAGAAGTCTCAAATATAAAAACTAAAAAAAAAGTGAAAAATACAGGACAGATATTTTTCTCAAACCAAACAACTCCAGCTAGTAAAGAAAGTGATGACATGGCAACAACATTTTTATCCAATTATGTTGGAGTACTAAAAAGGGCATTTATCAAGTATAAAAACTGAAATAAATTCATTTGTGGATGGCATTCCCAGATTGTGCGAGCAATTCCATTAGACATACGCCATTTTAAAAAATAATGGGTGAAAAATGGAGCACTTGGGAGCCTCAGTTGGTTAACATTTGACTTCAGTTTGGGTCATGATCTCATGGTTTGTGAACTTGAGCCTTGCATCAGGCTCTCTGCTGTCAGCACAGGCCTGCTTCAGATCCTCTGTACCCCTCTCTGCTCCTCTCCTTCTCATGCCTTCTCTTTCTCTTTCTCTCTCTGCCTCTCTCAAAAATAAAAACATTTAAAAATAAAAATAAAAATAATGGATGAAAATTAGTGATATAATTCATCCTTTCTAACCTGCATCTGGAAATTTCACCTCAGCTAGAGTAATCTTTCAAAAACACAACTATAGATACTTGTGATCCAGAGAAGATAACATATATTTATATCTTCCTATTTCTCCCTGATAATAACAATTGTAAAAGTAAAAATAATGCAGGAAACAACTGATGTAGTACTCTGAAAGGTGTAACAAGGAAGGTGAGCTGGCTTGGAACCCCTGGATTGGAAGATATATACAATGTCAGGGTATTGTAAAAGTCTTCAGTCAAGAGAAGGTAATCCATGTCTGTTGTTTTCCTATCATCAACCTTACAACATGTGGCCCAAACTCTTTCTTCTTGGTCAACAGTCTCATTGACAAAACCAGTGATCCTGGCACCACTGGAAAAGGGGAAACAATTGGAAACTCCACTGACTACAACTGGTCAAGAAAATATCTCCCTTCTCTGCTGGGCTGAGGCTTCTCTCCCCCAATGAGAGTCACTGACTGGAATGGTGACATTGGTGAGAGGGTTCCACCATGTCAAGTGAAAGAACTGGGAAACTTCTTTATCCCAATAAGCCTGAACTCTTCTCCCCCACCATGAAAGAACAGGAAAACTAAGGAACACCAAAATGGGAGATCCTGCCATAGCGATACTCTCTTAGAATTAAACTGTCATTGAAATCACAGCCCCCAAAATAGACTAAGATCTGTGTGCTCAACCTAAATAGGGTTACTGCTTGTTAAAATGAAAGATTTCAATATGACTCCAAATCTTCTAACATTATAACCAAAATTTCCAGTCTACAATGAAAAATCATGTGTCAAATCAAGAACCAGATAAATCACAACTTGAATGAAAAAATACAATTAACAGATGCCAATACAAAACTTAGTCATGTTGTGACTAGCTGACAAAGATTTTAAAGCAGCCATCATAAAAATGTTTCAACAATTACATTTTTCAAAAAAAGAAAAACTATATATATATATATATATCATTAAAGCAAAGAAACAGGTGCTTTATAAAAGACTAAATGGAAATGAGAGAACTGGAAAAAAATAGAAATGAAAAACTCATTATGTGGGCTCAGTAGCAGAGAGGACGTGACATAGGTTAGAATAAGTGGAGTGGAGAACAGATAAATAGAATTTGCCCAGTGAAAACAATAGAGAAAAAAGTGGGTGGAAAAAAGGAGGCAAGCTTCAAATATCTATAGGGCAATAACAAAATATATTACATTAGTATCTTTGAAGTCACAAAAATTGAAGAGAGAGAGTGAGGATAAACAAATATTTCAAGAAATAATGGCCGAAGTGTTCCAAAATTTGGAGAAAGATATAAACCCATTGATTCAAGAAGTTGTGGAAATCCTAGAAAAGATTAACCCAAAGAAACACATTCCAAGACAAATAATACTTAAAATTCTGAAAAATAGGACAAATAAAATATTTAAAGCAAAAACAAGATGATGCATCACTTATAAGGTACAACAATTCAAATGACAGAATTCTTATTTGAAATCATGGGGGCCAGGAAAAAGTGGCACAAAATTTTCAAGTAATGAACTAAAGGAACTGGCAATAATGAATTATTCATTTAAAAAATCTATCAGAAATTTTCAGAAATGATGGGAAATTAATGCATTAATAAACAAAGGGGAAAAAAGAATATGTTAGGAAACCTAACCTACTTTAAAAAATTGTTCAGGGCTGGTCAGCAAGATGGAAAAAATGGAATCCTTGGATACTATTTCCCTTATGAACACACTAATTTAACAATTCTTAGGCATATTTCCTCTATGAGAAGTTCAGAAACTAGTAAAGAGGCTCCTGCATCTGGGGTAAGTGTGAAACCAGACACATCAAAGTCAGTAGGGACATTTTAAATACATTCTTGCCATGACCTGTACCCCCAGAATGGCACCATATGATTGGGACAGTACTCCCCAGTTTCTCACTGGGAAGAGAAAGAGATGTCCTATATGTCCAATACCCCAAAATTTCTGGGGGCTACGCAGAATCCTGACATGTATCTAGCTTGTCTTGGAAGGCTGATGGAACATGGCATACTCTAGTTGTCTAAGGCCAGTAAAAACAGAAATGGCAATTAGAGCTAGCAGTAGCCATAGCTCCTTCTCCCATCCCAGCACAGAAGTTGAAAAACCCCAGCAACCAGCTTCTCACTGGGGAGGAAAAGTGATGCATTGCATATCCAATGTCCTCATAATTCCAGGGGCTACAGAGATGACTAGTGTATGTATAGCCTTAGAACAGTAATGGAACATGAGACATGACAATACTTTAGCTACTTGGGGCCAGTGAGAACCAAGGCTGCAATTCAGGTTGGCAGTTGTCATAGCCACACCCCCAAGATAAGCACAGAAATAGCAGTTAAAAACCCTCAGATGCCAGTTTTTACACAGGGAGGGATGGAGATGCATCATATATCCAATGTCTCAACTTTTCTGGGGGCTACCCAGAGTTTTGACTTATGTCTACCCTGTCTCAGAGAGTGCTGACAGGATAAGAGACACAACATTCCCTAGCCATCTATGGACAATGAAAATAGAGACAACAGTTTAGAAGGCCAGTGCCTACTTTAAATCTCAACACAGAGCAAGTGGACCAAAACCTTCCAGCTCCCAACCTTCTTAGAGAGGAAAAAAAGGTGCACTTTATGGCCAACATCCTATTTCTGGGGACTACCCAGAGGACTGGTTTCTGTCTAGCTAATGGGACTCATATTGTAGTATACTCTAAAGCGTTGTTGGGATATGGCATAATATAACCACCCTGGGCCATTTATAACACAAGGAGGATTGGACTGCCAATTGCCAGAGCCATTCCTCCTGGCTCACCACAGAGTAAACAGATGAAAAAGTCCTGCTCCCAACTTCTATTAGGTGAGGGAAAGACATGTACCACGTGTCCAACAATCCATATTATCTGACACCTGTCTGAGAAATTTGCTCCAGTCTTGCTTATCTCACAGTGCTAACAGAACCCAGCATACTGTAGATTCCTGTGGGCTGCTAAGAACAAAGAAAACACAGAGGTCAGCTGGAAAGATGATGGAATAAGAGAAACCTAACTGTGACTCATCTCATGGATACAAATAGATAACACCCACATCAGTGTAAATGACCCAAGAAATGACATGAAGATTGGCAGAACAAACTTCACAACTAAAGGCAAGGAAGAGGCCACATCGAAGAAGGTAGGAAGGAAAATTATTTAATCTGGGAGTAAAACAGACTGTGGCTGTCTGCAGTGGGGAGGGAACCAATGGTGAACAGAAGGGATGAAAACAGATTTCAAACCAATAAGCCCATGAACAGGGAGGACATATTTCCATAGTATTTACCTTTATAAGTGTGAGGAACCAAATTTCATAAGTTTTTAGAACCAGCAGGACTTAAAGCCTGGAATTAAAAAAAAATGTCGCTCTGGGAGAGCACAGAAGGTGTTAGGAAGTGGAGACCTTGCCCTTAAAGAAACAGCACAACAAACAGTCCTTGATACAGTGTAGAAAAAAACAGTTTGAAAAACATCAGGAGGAGATGGGAGGGAGAGTGATTTACTCATGCCAGAATATATCCTGGAGAGACAGAGATCAGGGGAGGAACGTTCCAGAAAAAAAGGATCTGGCAGGTGCCATTTCCCTCCCCTGCACCCCAGCAGAAAAAAACAGCCAACTGTAGGAGCCAAACGGGGCCAACATTGCTTACCTAACTTGCTTGCACCAAACCCTGCCACACCATATTTCAGCAGGTCAGTCCCTCCCAGTCACAATGCCTGAGTTCGATGCTATAAGCCCCTCCACTAGAAGACATGCACAAATACCACCAACACCATATCTTCTGAACCAGACATTTTGCAAGACCTCAGTTCTGGCAGTGGTGAGAAGGTCTTGTTTCACAACCAGACCACTGCACACCTTGTTGCACACAATAGGCAAAGAGAGCCTCTGAGGACAACTGGACTAAAGGAGAAACAGGCCAAGACTCAACATAAGAGAGCATGCAAAACATAGGAGATACTTCCTGAAGTGTCAGACCCTAGGAAACATGGGACAGTGCACTGCAAGACACTATAGCAACTGTTCTTCATAAGACTATTATCTTAAGAAACAAGAGAAGCAACTGAGTTTCCTAACACATGTAAACAGACACAGAATGTCAGGCAAAATAAAGAGACAGATAAGTTTCTCCCAAATGAAAGAAAATGACAAAACCACAGCAAGAGATCAAAGTAAAATGATATGGGTAATATGCCTCATGGAGAATTTAAAGTAATGTTCATAAAGATACGAACTGGACTGGAGAAAAGAGTGGAGGACACCAGTGAGACCCTTAAGATATGAAGAATCAATAACAGATCAAGAAAAAAATAAATTAAAAATACACTTGATGGGATAAATAACAGGTGGGGTGGAGCAGAGGTACAAATTAATGAATTAACAAAGAGAGAATAATAGAAAGTAACAGAGTTGAGCAAAGGAGAGGAAAGAAATTTATGCAATTTGAGAATAGTCTTAGGGAAATAAGTGACTCCATAAAACATAATAACATCTGCATTATAGGGATAGAAGAAGAAGAAGAAGAGAAGTAAGGGGACAGAAAATCTATTTGAATAAATAATAGCTGTAACCTCCATAATCTAGAGAATGAACCAGATATCCAGATCCAAGGGGCACAGAGATCTTCCCCCAAATTCAACCCAACAGGATCACACCAAGACAGGTTGTAATTAAAATGGCAAAAGTGGCAATAAAGACAAAAAATGTTATAAGTATCAAAAAGAAGACAGTTACATACAAGGAAAACACCATAAGGCTAAGAGTTGATTTTTAAGTAGGATCTTTGTAAGCCAGAAGGAGAGGCATGATATATTAAAAATGATGAAAAGCATATATCTGCTGTCAAGAATACTCTATACAGCAAGGCTATCATTCAGAATAAAAAGAAAGATAAAGAATTTCTTAAACAGAAACTAAAGGAGTTCATGACCAATAAACCAGTCCTATAGCTAATATAGAAAGGAACTCTTTAAGTGAAAAGGAAGACCTTAAGTGAGAGTACGAAAAGAAAAGAAAACACAAGTCAAGGAATTCATAAAACAAAATGAGATAAAATATGAAACCATGTATCTAAAAGGTGAGAGGGAGAGGAGTGAAGAATGGTTCTAAAGTTAAGTGACTATCAATTTAATATAAACTGCTATATGCAGAAAATGTTATATACAAAGGGCAACCACAAATCTAAAACCAGGAACAGATATACAAAGAATAAAGTGAAAGGATTCCAGGTAT
This sequence comes from Herpailurus yagouaroundi, assembly GCF_014898765.1. Taxonomy (NCBI): domain Eukaryota; kingdom Metazoa; phylum Chordata; class Mammalia; order Carnivora; family Felidae; genus Herpailurus; species Herpailurus yagouaroundi. The sequence goes on along the minus strand of NW_024420424.1, from coordinate 5,657,689 downwards.
ATCACTAAAGAAAACCAACAAACCAGGAAAGAGATCAAGAGAAGAAACGGTCAGAGGAAATCTATGGAAACAACCATAAAATAAGTAACAAAAAGGCAACAAATACGTATCTATCAATGATTACTTGGAATGTAAATGGACAAAATGTTCCAATCAAAAGACATAGGGCGACAGAATGAATTTTTTTAAAAAGGTCCATTTACATACTGCCTGCAATGGACTCATTTCAGACTGAAGAACACCTGCAGATTGAAAGTGGGGGCAAGGAGGAATATTTATCAGGCAAATTGATGTAAAAAGAAAGATAGGGTAGTACTTATATGAAACAAAATAGACTTTAACACAAAGACTATAACAATAGAGGGACACCAAATAATAATAAAGGGTACAATCCAACAAGCAGATATAACAATTTTAAATATTTGTATACCCAACATGGTACACCCAAATTCACAAAACAATTAATAACAACCATAAAAGAAATAATCAATAGTAACAAAATAATAATAGGTGATTTTAACAGAGCAATTAAACTGATGGACAGATCATTGAAACACATATCCAACAAGGAAACTGGGGCTTTTAATGATACACTTGACGAGATAGATTTAATACATATATTCAGAATATTCTATCCTAAAACAGGCAGAATACACATTCTTTTCATGTGCACACAGAACATTTTCCAGAACAAAACACATATTAGGATATAAAACAAATCTTAACAAATTAAAAAAAAAAAACAAAGTTTTACTATGTATCTTTTCTAACCACACTGTTATGAAACTAGAAATCAAACACAAGGAAAAAATCTAGATAGGGCACAAATACAAGGTGGTTAAATTACATGCTATTAAACAATTAATGGGTAAACCAAGAAATCAAACATGAAGTCAAAATTACATGGAAATAAATGAAAATGAAAACACATCTGCCCGAAATTTTTGGGATACAACAAAGTGATTCTAAGAGGGAAGCTTACAGCAAGACAGGGCAACATCAAGAAGCAAGAAAAATCTCAAATAGTCAAACCAAGCCTACAACTAAAGGAACTAGAAAAGAAGAACAGACAAAACACAGAACAAGGGAAAAGTAAGGAAATAAGAAATATTAGAGCATAAATAAATTATATACAAATAAACAAAAAAAATAAACAGATCAATGAAACAAGGACCTGGTTCTTCCAAAAGATCAACAAAAGAGAGTTGTCTCAAGTAGGGGTGAGGAAGTAGGGAGCTTATACTCCAACTGCATTTATCATTGGCTAAGTTCCCATCATTTGCAGTGGAAGGAAGCCTTCAAACTGAGTTTCAGGTGCTGCTAAAGGCCACTCATTGGAGCTATGAGTGCCAAAGACGTCAGCAACATCCATGTGGGTATATCATTAAAAGTACTTTAGGTAAGGGAAGATGGCAGCATAGGAGGACGCTGGGCTCACCTCATGTTGCTGATGGATTAGATTCCATCCACATCTGCCTAAATAACCCAGAAAACTGCCAGAAGACTAGCATAATGGACTCATGAGAGCCAAGCATAGACAAGAGGCCCACAGAAGAGGGTAGGAAGGGTGGAGAGGTGGAGCATGCTACAAGGACTGGTGGGAGCCAGGGCAGTGGAGGGGCAGCCCGCTGGGCAAGGCAGAGCCCCCTAAGCCTGGCTTGCAAAAGCGGAGGGGCTGGACTCTGTGAGTTGTGACAGCCAGCGGGACTTAATATATGGAATGTTAAAAGTCAACAACTCTGCTCTCAGAGAGCGAGTAGGGTGAAAGGACACCGGGAGGGAGGGTTGTTGAGCCCTGGAAGACAGAGCTCAGATCAGTGGGGGGCAAAGGCGCTGGAAAGCCCCAGTTCCCTCTCCCATCCCCCAGCTGAAATTCCAAAGGGAACCAGCTCCCATCATGGAACTTGCTTACACCACACAAACACCCAATGCTGTGCTTGTGTGGATTCATCCCTCCAACGGGGCTGCCTCCCTCCCAGTGCTGCAGGGCCCTTCCCACAGGGGACCACCTATGGCAAAGTGAGCTAAGACTACCCCTCCCACCCCTGTGCACCTTGCAAATACAGCCCGTCTAATACACCATTGACCAGATCACATTGAAGCAGCACCACAAGCCTGGCAATGCGCAAGTAGCTCAGACAGGGGCAACACCACTCCACAATGAGCCCTGCCCCTGGGAGAGGGGAAGATACAGTACAAACCACTCTGACTGTGTCCCCAGTGGTGGGTTGGGGGCAAACATCTGGTCTGAGTGCAGCTCCGCCCACCAACACAAATTACCCCGGACAGCACAGGGGAAGTGCCCTGCAGTTGGGAGCTACCACAGGGACTACACAAAATGATGAAATGGAAGAATTCTCCTCAAAAGAAACTCCAGGAATTAGTGACAGCTAACGAACTGATCAAAAACAATTTAAGCAATATAAATGAACAAGAATTTAGAATAATAGTCAAAAAATTAATCACTGGACTTCAAAAAAGCATGGAGGACAGCAGAGAATCTACTGCTACAGAGATCAAGGGACTAAGAAATAGTCATGAGGAACTAAAAAATGCTATAAATGAGGTGGAAAATAAAATGGAAGCAGCTATAGCATGGATTGAAGATGCAGAGGAGAGAATAGGTGAAATAGAGATAAAATGATGGAAAGAGGAAGCTGAGAAATAGAAAAAAAATCAGGAGTATGAGGGGAGAATTAGAGAACTAAGTGATGCAATCAAATGGAACAATATCCGTATCATAGGAATTCTAGAAGAGAGAGATAAAGGGGCTGAAGGTGTACTTGAACAAATCATAGCTGAAAACTTCCATGATCTGAGGAAGGAAAAAGGCATTGAAATCCAAGAGGCACAGAAACTCCCTTCAGACATAACTGGAATCGATCTTCTGCACAAATATAACAGTGAAACTGGCAAAATACAAGGATAAAGAGAAAATTCTGGAAGCAGGTAGGGATAAACATGCTCTAACTTACAAAGGTAGAAGCATAAGAGTAGTGGCAGACCTATCTACTGAAACTTGGCCGGCCAGAAATGAGTGGCAGTAAATCTTCAATGTGATGAAGTGAAAATTTATGCAGCCGAGAATCCTTTATCCAGCAAGTCTGTGATTCAGAATAGAAGGAGAGATAAAGGTTTTCTCAAACAAACAAAAACTGAACGAATTCATCACCACTAAACCAGCCCTACGAGAGACCCTAAGGGGGATTCTGTGAGAGAAATGTTGCAAAAACCACAAAGTACCAGAGACATCACTACAAGCATGAAACCTACAAACATCACAATAACTCTAAACCCATATTTCAATAATATCACTGAATGTAAATGGACTAAATGCTCCCACCAAAAGACATAGGGTATGAGAATGGATAAAAAAAAAACAAGACCCATCTATTTTCTGTCTATAAGAGACTCATTTTAGACCTGAGGACACCTTCAGATAGAAAGTGAGGGGATGGAGAATTATCTATCAAGCTACTGGAAGTCAAAAGAAAGCTTGAGTATTTATATGTATATCAGACAAAGTAGACTTTAAATTAAAGGCTGTAACAAGAGATGAAGAAGGGAGTTATATGATAACTACAGTGTCTATCCATCAGGAAGAGCTAACAAATATAAATGTCTATGAGCCGAATATGGAAACCCACAAATATATAAAACAATCACAAACATAATCAACCTTATTGATAAGAATGTGATAATTGCAAGGGACGTTATACCTCACTTACAACGATGGATAGATCATCTGGACACAGGATCAATAAAGAAACAAGTGCCCTGAATGATACATTGGATCAGATGGACTTGACAGATATATTTAGAAATTCGCTTCCCAAAGAAACAGAATATACTTTCTTCTCAAATGCACATGGGACATTCTCCAGGATAGATCACATACTGGGTCACAGAACAGCCCTTCATGAAGATAAAAGAATTGAGATCATACCATGAACACTTTCAGGCCACAGTGCTATGAAGCTTGAAATCAAACACAAGAAAAAGTCTGCAAAACCTCCAAAGGCATGGAAGTTAAAGAATACCCTAGTAAAGAATGAATGGGTCAACCAGGCAATTAGAGAAGAAATTTAAAAATATATGGAAACAAATGAAAATGAAAAGACAACAATTCAAATATTTTGGGATGCAGTGAAGGCAGTCCTGAGAGGAAAACACATTGCAATCCAGGGCTATCTCAAGAAACAAGAAAAATCACAAATACAAAATCTAACAGCACACCTAAAGGAAATAGAAACAGAACAGTAAAGACACCCCAAACCCAGAAGAAGAAGAGAAATAATAAATATCAGAGCAGATATAAACAATATAGAATCTAAAAAAGCTGTAGAGCAGATCGATGAAACCAAGAGTTGGTTTTTTGAAAAAATAAACAAAATTGATAAACCTCTAGCCAGGGTTCTCAAAAAGAAAAGGAAGATGACCCAAATAGATAGAATCATGAATGAAAATGGAATTATTAAAACCAATCCCTAAGAAAAAAAAAGCAATTATCAGGGATACTATGAACAATTATAAGGCAACAAACTGGACAACCTGGAAGAAATGGACAAATTCCTAAGCACCCACACACTTCCAAAACTCAAACAGGAAGAAATAGAAAACTTGAACAGACCCATAACCAGTGAAGAAATTGAATCACTTATCAAAAAGCTCCCAACAAATAAGAGTCCAGCATCAGATGGCTCCCTGGGGAAATCTACCAGACATTTAAAGCAGAGATAATACCTATCCTTCTCAAGCGATTCAAAAAGAAAAAATACAAACGGAAGGAAAACTTTCAGACTCATTCTATGAAACCAGCATTACTTTGATTCTCAAACCAGACAGAGACCAAGTAAAAAAAGAGAACTACAGGCCAATATCCCTGATGAATATGGATGCAAAAATTCTCAATAAGATACTAGCAAATAGAATTCAACAGCATATAAAAGGAATTATTCACCATGATCAAGTGGGATTCATTTCTGGGCTGCCGGGCTGGTTCAACATTCGCAAATCAATCAATGTGATACATCACAGTAATAAAAGAAAAGAAAAGAAACACATGATTCTGTCAATTGATACAGAAAAAGCATTTGACAAAATTCAGCATCCTTTCTTAGTAAAATCCCTCGAGAATGTCGGGATAGAAGGAAGATACTTAACATCATAAAAACTATTTATGCAAAGCCTATAGCTAATATCATCCTCAATGGGGAAAAACTGAGAGCTTTCCCCCTGAGATCAGGAACACAACTCACTGCTCTCATCCACTCTCACCGCTGTTGTTTCACATAGTTTTGGAAGTGTTAGCATCAGCAATCAGACAACAAAAGGAAGTCAAAGGCATCAAAATTGGCAAAGATGAAGTCACGCTTTTGCTTTTTGCAGATGACATGATATTACACATGGAACACCCGATAGGCTCCACCAAAAGTCTGCTAGAACTGATATATGAATTCAGCCAAGTTGCAGGATAGAAAATTAGTGTACAGAAATCAGTTGCATTCTTCTACACTAATAATGAAGCAACAGAAAGACAAATAAAGAAACTGATCCCATTGGCAATTGCACCAAGAAGCATAAAATACTTAGGAATAAACCTAACCAAAGATGTAAAACATCGGTATGCTGAAAACTATAGAAAGCTTATGCAGGAAATTGAAGATGCAAAGAAATGGAAAAACATTCCGTGCTCATGGATTGGAAGAACAAATATTGTTAAAATGTCATTACTACCCAAAGCTATCTACACATTCAATGCAATCCCAATCAAAATTGCACCAGCATTCTTCTCGAAGCTAGAACAAGCAATCCTAAAATTCGTATGGAACTACGAAAGACCCCGAATAGCCAAAGTAATTTTGAAGAAGAAGACCAAAGCGGGAGGCATCCCAATCCCAAACTTTAGCCTCTACTACAAAGCTGTCATCATCAAGACAGCATGGTATTGGCACAAAAACAGACACATAGACCAATGGAATAGAATATAAACCCCAGAATTAGACACACAAAAGTATGGCCAACTAATCTTTGACAAAGCAGGAAAGAATATCCAATGGAAAAAATACAGTCTAACAAATGGTGCTGGGAAAACTGAAGAGCAACATGCAGAAGATTGAAACTAGACCACTTTCTTACACCCTCACAAAAATAAACTGAAAATGGAAAAAGGACCTGAATGTGAGACAGGAAACCATCAAAATCCTAGAGGAGAAAGCAGGAAAAAAAACTCTCTGACCTCAGCCGCAGAAATTTCTTACTTGACACAGCTCCAAAGGCAAGGGAATTAAAAGCAAAAATGAACTATCGGGACCTCATGAAGATAAAAAGCTTCTGCACTGCAAAGAAAACAATCAACAAAACGAAAGGCAACCAAAGTGATGGGAAAAGATATTTGCAAATGACATATCTGACAAAGGGCTAGTATCCAATATCTATAAATAGCTCACCGACTCCACACCTGAAAAACAAATAATCCCGTGAAGAAATGGGCAGAAGGCATGAATACACACTTCTCTAAAGAAGACATCCAGATGGCCAACAGGCACATGAAAGGATGCTCAATGTCGCTCGTCATCAGGGATATACAAACCATAACCGCAATGAGATACCACCTCACAGCAGTCAGAGTGGCTAAAATGAACAAGTCAGGAGACTATAGATGCTGGTGAGGTTGTGGAGAAACGGGAACCCTGTTGCACTGTTAGTGGGAATGCAAACTGGTGCAGCCGATCTGGAAAACAGTTTGTAGGTTCCTCAAAAAATTAAAAATAGATCTACCCTATGACCCAGCAATAGCAGTGCTGGGAATTTACCCAAGGGTTACAGGAGTGTTGATGCATAGGGTCACTTGTACCCCAATGTTTATACAGCACTTGCAACAATAGCAAAACTATGGAAAGAGACTAAATGTTCATCAACTGATGGATGGATAAATAAATTGTGGTTTATATACACAAGGGAATACTATGTGGTAATGAGAGAGAATGAAATATGGCCTTTTGTAGCAACGTGGATGGAACTGGAGAGTGTTAAGATGAGTGAAGTAAGTCATACAAAAAAAGATAGATACCATATGTTTTCACTCTTTTGTGGATCCTGAGAAACTTAACAGGAGACCATGGAGGAGGGGAAAGAAAAAAAAGTTAGAGAGGGAGGCAGCCAAACCATAAGAGACTCTTAAAAACTGAGAATAAACTGAAGGTTGCTGGGAGGTGGGAGGGTGGGGAAAGTGGGTGATGGGCATGGAGGAGGGCACCTGTTGGTATGAGCACTGGGTGTTGTATGGAAAACAATTTGACAATAATTTCATATAAAGAAATAAACAAACTTGTAAGATTCAAACTTCTCAAGTTAAAAATTTACTGCAAAGCACAAAAATAAAACCCGTGTGGTAGTGGTGTAAGGATAGACATACATATCAGAAGAATACTATTTAGACTCTAGAAACAGACCTTTAGTTTTATGGTCAATTGATTAAGACAAAACCATTCAAAGGGGGAAAGAATAATCTTTTCAAAAAATGTTGTTGGTATAGCTATATCTATATGCAAAAGAATGAAGTTAGGATCATCATGCAAAACAATTAACTCAAAATGGATAAAAGGCCTAAATATAAATGAAAAAAGTTTAAAATTATTAGAAGAAAGCACAGGAGTAAATCTTCTCATCCCTGAGGTATGTAATAATTTCTTAGATAAGATACAAAAAATACAAGTGACTAAAAAAAAAAATAGAAAAATTGAGCTTCCTCAAAATTGAAACTTTTGTAGTTTGAAGGATACCACCAAAAAAGGCAAAAGACAATTTACAGAGTGGGAGAAAATGTTTGTAAAACACATTGTCTGACATAGAATTTGTGAGGGAAAATATTTGTAAAACATATTTTGTGACATAAAACTTGTATCCCAAATATATAAATATCTCCTACAACACAACTAAAAAAAAAACAATTGCATAGGATTTCTCCAAGAAAGATACACAAATGAACTGTAAACACATGAGAAGAGATACCATCATTATTCATAAGGGAAATGCAAACCTAAGTCTCACTGAAATACTATTTTTACACACTAGGATGTCTCTAGAGCCTCAAAAAGACAAACAGAATTGAGTGTTTATGAGAATCGAAAGGGATCATAAGTGTAATAACACTACAGTCAGTAATGCAAAAATGCTACAGGCACTTTGGTAAAGAGTCTTGCAGTTGTTCAAACAGTTAAATATAGCATAACCCATACGACCCAAGAATTCCCCCCTTATGTATATAACTAAAGGAATTGAAATAGTATATCCACACTAAAGCTTGTAAACAAATATTCATAACAATAATATTCATAATAGCCCAAGAGTGAAACCAACCCAAATGTCTATCAACTGATAAGTGCATAAACAAAATGTGGTACATCCTTGCAAAGGAATATTATTAAACCACAGACAGGGATGAAGTACTGATGCATGCTACAGCCTGAAAGAAAATTGTTAAGTGAAAGTAGCCAGTTAAAAAAATATTGCATATTATGTGATACCATTTATATTAAATGTCCAGAAAAGGAAAATTCATAGAGATATTAAGTAGATTAGTGTTTGCCAGAGGTAGTGGGGAGTGGGTAAAGGAGTTTGATTGTTTATTGATATGAAGTTTCTTTCTATGTAATGGAAATGTTCTGGAAGTAGAATAGTGATAATAGCTGCATAGCCTTGCAAATATACTAAAAATCACTGAACTATATCTTTAAAAAAGTGAATTCCATTGTATATGAATTATATATAAATATATATTTTAAAGAATGACAGTGACTTCTTTTGAACAGTGTGCAGTAGCAAATCATTTAACTCACAAGGCAGAACTGCTACAGAAGTAAATAAAAAAAAACTATCTTTTCCTGTGCTGGGAGTGGGAGCCACAATAGCTCTGCATTGTTTTCCTCAGCCATACACTTGTCCACACTAGTACATAGCTATTCAAATAAGAGGAGATGAGATTTTAGAATTGGGGTCAATAAGAATGTGGAAATGTATTTGTTTTCCTTCTTATTCCTTTACCGCCTTTACCTCATTTTTAATTAAGTGAGGCCACACATTTTCTAAAAGGCTGGTCCTGAGTATAATCCCTGACTCAATTTACATGCCACACAAGATAATAAGTCTCATTTATTTATAGTAACATTTGTCTTTCACTAGGATCTACATTAACAATCTTGTCCATTTTATTCACTGACCATGATTCTAAATAACTTCTAATTATTTTCAGAAATGAAAGCATAATGAGTATTTGACCCATTAATCATATTAAAGATATTTTACCTAAATGCTGAGAGTAATTCCAAAGAAATGCGAACTTCAAAAATATGTTTTATCCTATGGTAATTACTTGGAAGACATAAAATTGATTTGGATGTATAGAATGTAAAGACCATCTCATGACTATAGAGACTTCATACCTATGAAAGCCAAATCATTCTCCATATCATTTTTTCTTACCAATAGAAAATATTGGTAAAATATACTTCCAAATTCTTTGAAAGTTAATAAGCTACCAATTGCAAAAAAGAGTAATGTTCAATAATACCTTGGTATAGAGATGACTCAGTTATTGTTATACCAGCAGCATTCATTGTTCATCGAAACACCTACCAGGGACAGTGTATACTCAACAAATCAATTATCCATAATATCAGATTATAAGGGCAAACAAAAATCAGTCATCTAATGAAGAAAACGTTTTTGTGGTTCTACGTTACCAAGACTGGTTCCAATTACCTGCAGACTCCTCGTGACCAAGACTGGTTCCAATTACCTGCAAACTACTCCGTTTCTCTACATTCTTTGTATAGATTAGCTATTGGAGCATTGAAATTCATATATCGTTCCTTGATTTGTTTCTCAAAGTAGGAATTGAAACATATAATAGAAAGAACAAGAGACTGAGAGGTAACTGACCAACTTTCTCCAGATTATAGTCAATTTGTTCAGTTAATATGTATTTTCTTCTGTGTCACCAATCACACTTTATTACATTTTTTTTTCCATTTTAAGAAGGAAAATTTCTAGGTCAAGTTTCCAAGACTCCATGAGCACATTATTTAACTTTAAAAACCATCAATGTTTTGACATATTTGTTTGAACTAATTCCTAACGCTTTTTAAAATCCAGACTACTTTTAAATAATTTCAAATATGATGTTATTTATTCCCTAAATACTTCCATTTATTTTTCAGAAAAAATAAAGGCATTTTCATTTAAAATGCCATCATCATACCTAAACGGTTAACAATATGTCACTAGTTATTATTTCAAATGCAGTCCTATCCAAATTTCTCTGAATGCCTAAAAGTAAATTTTTTTCCATTTGCATATTGGAATCAGGATCCAAAATAATTCTACTCATTGTTTTTCAAAATCATGTCTCTCAATTATCTTTAATTCCTTTTATTCTAAAATAAGCCTCTTCCTTTCTACATCCAATTTTTGCACTTATGGTTGCCACTATTTTAACCATACACTTTTTCGTCTGAGAAAGTAAATTGTAATTTTACATTTTTTCTGAATTAATCATTATGATTTACCTGGGACTACCATATATATGTTCATTATACCAGTAATATTTATGGTGCTGGATATTCACTGATGAAAGTGGAAGATATAGTCCAGAACCATGTCATGAAATTTGCAAACAATAAAAAAATAGTTGTATAATATAGTGTCAGTTGTGGTAGGCTAGGTGTTAAAAAAGAAAGTATAATAAAGAGATAGAGTTGGGTAGAGTAATGGAGCTATTTTAGATAAGGTGATCAGAGAATATCCTTATAAAGTAGCCACTTATTTAGAGAGTAGAATATAGAATGATAGGCTGAGTTGAAAGTCACATTAAAGGTCACATAGTCCAATTTCTGGACTGGATGATTGGTAAAATATGCTGATTTTAAGAATTTTACTAACCAGGTATTTTTAAGGGTTTTATGGTGGTTGTGAGTCTGTATGTAGATGTGTATGTACATACACATACATTTTGACTATATGTTTGACCTAAACTTTGGAATAAATAAAACCAAAGAATTTGGGAATGCATATGAACCCACTTTATTTTTCAAAATAACTTGTGGAATTAAGGAGAGGAGTTTTATAATTTAGATTACCTAAATTTCCAAATAGATATTCATATATATATACATATATATATATGTATATATGTATATATATATATATATATATATATATATATAT